>NC_138903.1:48987690-49131235 GCF_965194825.1 Balaenoptera physalus
ATCTTCTCAAAGAAACTGCTTTTAGTTTTATTGATATTTGCTATTGTTTCATTCATTTGTTTATCATTTCTTTCTGATCTGATCTTTATGATTTTTTTCCCTTCTACCAGCTTTGGGGGTATTTTGCTCTTCTTTCTCTCATTCCTTTAGGTGTAAGGTTAGGTTGTTTATGTGAGATTTTTCTTGTTTTTTGATGTAGGATTGTATTGCTATAAACATCCATCTTAGAACTGTTTTTGGAACACCCAATAGGTTTTGGGTCATCGTGCTTTAATTGTCATTAGTTTCTACGTATTGTTGGTTTCTTCTTTGATTTCTTCAGTGATATCTTGGTTATTTAGTAGCGTATGGTTTAGCCTCCTTGTGTTTGTATTTTTTACAGTTTTTAATGTAATTGATATCTAATCTCATAGCGTTGCTGTAGGAAAAGATACTTGATACAATTTTAATTATCTTAAATTTACTGAGGCTTAATTTGTGACCCAAGATATGATCTATGCTGGAGAATGTTCCATGAGCACTTGAGAAGAAAGCGTATCCTGTTGTCTTTGGTTGGAATGTCCTATAAATATCAGTTAAGTCCATCTGGTGTGCTGTGCCACTTAAAGCTTGTGTATCCTTATTTACTTTCACTTTGAATGATCTGTCCATTGGTGAAAGTGAGGTGTTAAAGTCCTCTACTATGATTGTGTTACTTTCGATTTCCCCTTTTATGGCTGTGAGTATTTGCTTTATGTATTATTCTGCTCCTATGTTGGGTGCATAAATATTTACAGTTGTTATATCTTCTTCTTTGATTGATCCCTTGATCATTAGGTAGTGTTCTTCTTTATCTCTTGTAATAGTCTTTATTTTAAAGAGTATTTTGTCTGATATGCATATTGCCACTCCAGGTTTCTTTTGATTTCCATTTTCATGGAATATCTTATTCCGTCTGCTCACCTTCAGTCTGGATATGTACCTATGTCTGAAGTGTGTCTCTTGAAGACAGCATATATACGGGTCTCGTTTTTGTATCCATTCAACCAGTCTATGTCTTTTGGTTGGAGCATTTAATACATTTACATTTAAGGTAATTATCGATATGTAAGTTCCTATTACCATTTTCTTAATTATTTTGGGTTTGTTTTTGTTGGTCTTTTCCTTCTCTTGTGTTTCCTGCTGAGAGAAGTTCCTTTAGCATTTGTTGTAAAGCTGTTTTGGTGTTGCTGTATTCTCTTAACTTTTGCTTGTCTGTAAAAATCTTAATTTCTATATAGAATCTGATTGAGATCCTTGCTGGGTAGAGTAATCTTGGTTGTAGGTTTTCCCCTTTCATCACTTTAAATATGTCCTCCCACTCACTTCTAGCTTGCAAAGTTTCTGCTGAAAGATCAGCTATTAACCTTATACGGATCCCTTTGTATTTTGTTTGTTGTTTTTCCCCTGCTGCTTGTAATATTTTTTATTTGTATTGTATTTTTCATAGTTTGATTAATATGTGTCTCAGCGTGTTTCTCCTTAGATTTATCCTTTATTGGACTCTCTGTGCTTCCTGGACTTGATTAACTATTTCCTTTCCCATGTTAGGGAAGTTTTCGACTATAATCTTTTCAAATATTTTCTCGGAACCTTTTGTTTTCTCTTCTTCTTCTGGCAACCCTATGATTCGAATGTTCCTGTGTTTAGTGTTGTCCCAGAAGTCTCTGAGACTGTCCTCAATTCTTTTCATTCTTTTTTCTTTATTCTGCTCTGCAGCATTTATGTCCACTCTTCTATCTTCCAGGTCACTTATCAATTCTTCTGCCTCAGTTATTCTGCTATTGATTCCTTCTAGAGTATTTTAAATTTCATTTATTTTGTTGTTCATCATTGTGTGTTTGCTCTTCATTTCTTCTAGGTCCTTTTTAAACGTTTCTTATACCTTCTCCATTCTATTCCCAGGATTTTTGATCATCCTTACTATCATTAATCTGAATTCTTTTTCAGGTAGACTGCCTATTTCCTCTTCATTTTTTAGGTTTCTACATTGCTCCTTCATCTGCTGCATATTTCTCTGTCATCTCATTTAGTTTAACTTCCTGTGTTTGTGGTCTCCTTTTCACAGGTTTCATGTTTGTAGTTCCCATTATTTTTGTTGTGTGCCCCCAGTGGGTGAGGTTCGTTCAGTGGCTTGTGTAGGCTTCCCCATGGAGGCGACTGGTTCCTGTGTTCTTGTGGGTGGGGCTGGATCTTGTGTTTTGGGTGGGCAGGGCCACGTTGGGTGGTGTGTTTTGGGGTGTCTCTGAACGTAGTATGACTTTTGGCAGCCTCTCTGCTAATTGGTGGGGTTGTGTTCCTCTCTTGCTAGTTTTTTGGCCTGGGGCCTCCAGAACAGGAGCCTGATGCCCATTGGGTGGAGCTGGCTCTTAGTGTTAAGACGGAGATCTCTCGGAGAGCTCGTGTTGATTGAGATTACGTGGGGTCAGGAGTTTTCTGGTAGTCCAATGTCCTGGAATCAGCTTTCCCACCTCGGAGGCTAAGGCCTGACACCTGGCCGGAACGCCAAGACACTGCCAGCCACATGGCTTAGAAGAAAAGGAAGGAAAAAAAAATGAACAGATAGAACACGAAACCAATGGTAATAACAATACTAAACAGACATAATCACAGAAATAAACATACACACACACTCTTACAAAAAGAAAACAAACAAGCCAAAAAATACAAATAAATGAAAATGAACAGAGAGAACCCTAGGAAAAATTGTAAAAGCATACCTAAACAAACAAGATCACAGAAATAAACTTACACATACACACTCACAAAAAGAGAAAAATGAAAAAAAATTAAAAATATTAAAATAAAATAAAAAATAAAATAAAATACCGTGGTCATTTTTAAGTCTTTTGTCATTTACAGACAGTTCTGGGTGTACTCTGAAGCTTTTGCAAATATGTTCCTATAAAAGGGTTTCATCTTCAAGGAATTCATAGAAAAGACTCTGACAAGTACAGGTTTCTGGTAACTGTACTGCTGAACTGAAAGAATAAGCATTTTCAGAACTCTAATGAAAAACTGATAAACTCATAGAAGTGCTAACAAAAGATCAAGACAAAAAAAATTAATTACATGGGACTGAGTGAACTGATGAGGATGATTAAAATTTTTGTGACTTTCTCTTTGAATTAAAAAAAAAATCCCACAAGGACTCAGAGGCAAAGAATATACAAATCAATTTTCACTGCAAAGTAAAGGAGCTGTTACAGTGGAGGATTACTGGACTGAATGTCAATATTATGACATAGTATGAGTGTGTTTCATGGTTGGTAATTGCAATCATTGTTGCTTTTGTTGTGGTCATCCATTTACAATGCTTGGTGTCAGTCTATTTATCTCTTGTAAAAATAAAATACAGTGTGTGTGTGTGAAAAAAAAAACTACAATGAGGTATCACCTCACACCAGTCAGAATGGCCATCATCAAAAAATCCACAAACAATAAATGCTGGAGAGGGTGTGGAGAAAAGGGAATTCTCTTGCACTGTTGGTGGGAATGGAAATTGATACAGCCACTATGGAGAACAGTATGGAGGTTCCTTAAAAAACTAAAAATAGAACTACCATATGACCCAGCAATCCCACTACTGGGCATATACCCAGAGAAAACCATAATTCAAAAAGAGTCATGTACCACAATGTTCACTGCAGCACTATTTACAATAGCCAGGACATGGAAGCAACCTAGGTGTCCATCGACAGATGAATGGATAAAGAAGATGTGGCACATATATACAGTGGAATATTACTCAACCATAAAAAGAAATGAAACTGAGTTATTTGTAGTGAAGTGGATGGACCTAGAGTCTGTCACACAGAGTGAAGTAAGTCAGAAAGATAAAAACAAATACTGTATGCTAACTCATATATATGGAATCTAAAAAAAAAAATGGTTCTGATGAACCTAGGGGCAGTACAGGAATAAAGACGCAGATGTAGAGAATGGACTTGAGGACATGGGGAGTGCGAAGGGCAAGCTGGAAAGAAGTGAGAGAGTAGCATTGACATATATACACTACCGAAGGTAAAATAGATAGCTAGTGGGAAGCAGCTGCACAGCACAGGGAGATTAGCTCAGTGTTTTGTGCCCACCTAAAGAGGTGGGATAGGGAGGGTGGGAGGGAGACACAAGAGGGAGGGGATATGGGGATATATGTATACCTATACCTGATACACTTTGTTATACAGCAAAAACTAACAAAAAAGTGTAAAGCAATTATACTCCAATAAAGATGTTAAAATAAAATAAAATAAAATAAAAATTCTAAGAATAAAAAAAATAAAAATGAAAAAATAAATAAAAATTTAAAAAACAGGAAGAGAGCAACCTAACCAATAAGCAAATCCACCAGTGATAACAAGCACTAATAACTAAACTAGGATAAACGTAAATCTGGAAACCAATGAGGCCAAGAAAGCAAACCCCAAGTCTACAGTTGCCCCTAAAGTCCACTGCCTCATCTTTGGGAACATTCGCTGTCTAATCAGGTATTCTTCAAATGCAGGGTTTTTCAAGTTTGTTGTGGGCATTTAATCTGCTGCTCCTGAGGCTGCACTGAGGAATTTCCCTTTCTCTTCTTTGTTCACACAGCTCCTCGGGTTCAGCTTTGATTTTGGCCCTGCCTTTACGTGTAGGCCGCCCTCAGGCATCTGTTCCCTTCTCAGGCAGGAGGAGGTTAAAGCAGCAGCTGATTAGGGCTCTCTTGCTCACTCAGGCCAGCGAGAGGGAGGGTTACTGTAGTCATACTTGGAATGTGGGGTGAGGCTGCAGTGGCAGAGGCCAGCGTGACATTGCAACAGCCTGAGGGGCGCCATGTTTTCTCCTGGGGGAAGTTGTCCCTGGATCATGGGACCCTGGCAGTGGCATGCTTCACAGGATCCTGGGGTGGTGTGGGTAGTGACCTGCGCTTCCACACAGGATTCTTGGTGGCAGTGGTGGTGATGGTAGAGGTTCATGCCCATTCTGGGGTCCAAGCTAATAGCCATGGCTTCCACCTGTCTCCGGAGTTCGCTTAGGTGGTGCTCTGCCTTCTGTGGGCACACGGAGCAGGAATCCCCTCTCGTTGTGCACCCAGAAAAAATGGTCTCTGGCCTCTTTGGCAGGTCCAGAGTTTTTCCTGGACTCCCTCCCAGCTATCTGTGGCACAGTAGCCTCCTTCAGGCTGTTTTCATGCAGCCATCCCCATTCCTCTCCCTGGGGTCTTACCTGTGGAGCCCGAGCCCCCACCCGGCCTGGTGGGTGAGCAGAGAACATCTCAGCTTGGTGAGTGCCAGTCAGCACTGATCCTCTGTGCGGGAATCTCTCCACTTTACCCTCTGCCCCACTGTTGCTGCACTCTCCTCTGTGACTCTGGAGCTTCCCTCCCTCCCACCCCCCTTCCCCACCAGTTAAGGGGCTTCCTAGTGTGTGGAAACTTTTCCTCCTTCACAGCTTGCTTCCAGAGGTGCAGCTCCTGTCCCTATTCTTTTGCCTCTGTTTTTTCTTTTTTCTTTTGCCCTAGCCTGGTATGTAGGGATTTTCTTGCGTTTGGGGAAGTCTGAGGATTTCCGCCAGCATTCAGTAGGTGTATTGTAGGAGTTGTTCCACGTGTAGATGTATTTTTGATGTTTTTGTGGGGACGAAGGTGATCACCACGTCTTACTCCTCCGCCATCTTGAAGGTCCTCAGATAATGCGTTTTTTCCAAAGTGAAGATTTGGGGCAACCCTACGTCAAGTAAGTCTATTGGAGCCATTTTTTTTCAACAGCATTTGCTCACTTCATCTCTGTGTCACATTTTGGCAGTTCTGCCAATATTTCAAGCCCTCCACCAGAAAGAAAAAAAGAAAAACAAACAAATAAACAAAAACCCCAAAACCAGAAACACAAACAAAAAAACTATGATTCACTGAAGGCTCAGATGATGATTAGCATTTTTTAGCAATAAAGTGTTTTAAAATTAAGTTACGTACATTTTTTAGACATAATGCTATTGCACACTTAATAGACTACCGTATAGTGTAAACACATCTTTTCTATTCACTGAGAAAACAAAAAATATGTGTGATTCATTTTAGCGATATTCACTTTATTGAGGCAGCCTGGAAGCTAACCTGCAATATCTTCAAGGTATGCCTGTACACAACTTGACTGCCTGGTATCTACATACACTCATCTTCCCATGTATACACCTTAAAATATATACATTTTCAATAATACCTCATCTCCACACAATAGCCAAATAACCGAACCAAACCAAAACCAGAAAAGCACTTTCCATCTCCTTAAAAGGAATGCAGCCCCAAGTTTCATCTGTTATACACTCTAGCTATTAATCTAAGACATCCAGATGATGCCTATTCCTCTTCTAGTGTTGTGCCAGGCCTCTTTATTATTCTGCAACTTATGTACTTAAGCAACAAAATGAGTCACCTTTAACACAGCCTATGTAATACTAGGGTGTGAAAGGGCCCGGGAGTAGAAATAAATGGAGGGGATTAATAAAATTTACAGTAAAGAACATAAATACAAGTAATAGTTTCTGTTACAGTTAATATTACGGTGTAACAAACCATCCCAAATCATAGTGAGTTAAAGCAATGACATTTATTTTGCTGCTAAATATGAAATGTGGGCAGGGTGATTTAAGTACAGCTCACTCCTGCCCCTCTTGGATTCAGCTGGGGTTTTTCAAAAGCTAGAGGCTGGAATCATCTGAAGTCTCGATCAATCATATTTCTGCTAGTAGTTGCTGGCTGTCAGCTGAGACCTGTGCTAGGGCTGTTAGTTGCCACACCCATATGTCCTTTCCATGTGGCCTAGGCTTCCTCATAACATGGCGCCTTGTTCCCCAAATGAGCCTTCCAAGAGAAAGAGAGAACCAGGAAGAAATTACCCGTTTTATGACATAGTCACATAACATCACCTCCTTGGTATTCTCTTGGTTGGAGCAGTCACAAGCCCACCCAGGTTCAAAGGAAAGGAAATAGTTTCCACCTGTTGATAAAGCAGCAGCAAAGTGACCACTTTTCAAAACTGTGATCTGCCACAATTATCCGTTTATTCAACTTCAACTTCTTGGTAGTCTTTCATTGGTGGGGTGGCCCACACCCTCATTCCTGAGGGTCTTGGAGCTTGGTGGTCCCATCTGGATGGTGCTGTGGTTCTTCCACTGGGAATCATGGTAACATAAGAGCCTCTGGGCTCTGTCCACAATCCTCCTTGCCCCCACTGTCAGGCAGCAATCCTTTTGCCCCTGGTAAGCAGGTTCAAATAGTTGGCCACTATCTTCATGCTCTCTTTGCCTGTTTCCTCAGTGGTAGTGGACAGGTGGCGATCTCAGCCCCCAGTGCAGCAGAACCACTACTGTGGCCACTTGTAGAAACATTAATCCTTAGGGACTCGCTTTCTACTATCAGTCCCTGGGATGGACATGCTGTTAATTGGTATAGGATGTAACTGTGAGAGGTACCACCCATTTTTCCACACCTTGGTTCCCATGTCCACATATTCTGGCTGTGAGAGGAGCTCCATATGGTGGCCCCTTGGTCCAGGCACACACTTCATCTTATAAGACAGCATCCCTACCTGACACAATGTTTCTCTTGGCTGGGGTCTTCAGGTGGCCTCTCCATGATATCTGAGGCCAACTGTTTCAGGGTGATGGGGAGACAGGGGAATCTTGTGGGCATCAGTCATTGCTTGTTTCTTTGCCTTAAAAGAAAATTTTCTTTTTGCTGGGGGTGGTGGCGATAAGGGTTGGAAGGTTAAAAAATGGTCTGGAGTCTCATGTTTAAAAGTTATTGCAATAGTCCAAGGAAACATTGATTGGCCTTTTCTCAAGCCAGTGAAAAGAGGTGTTTAAGCATCTCTCCATCCATTCATGTATTCATCTACCCACCTATCTGCTCACCTGTCTGTCTGTCCATTCATGCATCCATTATACTTTTGGCAGCTCTATGTTCTGAGCCATGCCTTCCTGACCCACACACACCTTGGGTTGGCACAGGAATTAAACCAGACCCCTGACTACCAGAAGCTTCCACGTAGGGGATTCAGACCTGTAAACAGAGAAGCAACAGCTCACTGTGAAAGGCGTAATGGTGGAAGTACACACAGGAACAGAGGTGACACAGAGAAGGTAATGATGCCCTCTGGCTGGATCTGGGGAAGGCTTCCAGTGGAGGTGACTTCTAAGCTGCAGACAGGTAAGAATCCAGTGACTTCCATTCAGCCCAGAATCATGCTCACAGTCCAATAGCATCCAGAGACCGAGAAACACTTTTGGCCTGAAGTTTTCAGTTTTCCCTTTAACCAGCATGTTGCTCCCTTTCCCAGGAAGGTTCCGACTTAGATATCCAAATCATTTACTTGCTAAAATCAAAGGGATCGGTTTTTATTTGTGATTCAATTGACTATGATACACTGTATTACAACTACAGATCAAAAGGATTTTGTGGTAACATATACATAACATAAATTTTACCACTTTAACCATTTCTAGGGATACAATTCAATGGCATTAAGCACATTCACAATGTTGTGCAACCACCACAACTATCCATTTACAGAACCTTTCTGTCATCCTAAACAAAAACTACGTACCATTTAAGCAATAACTCTCCATTTCCCTGCTCCACCCAACCTTTGGTAACCACTAGCTTACTTTCTGTCGCTATGGCGCTATGGCTCTGCCTCCTCTAGGTAACTCTTAAAATGTGAAATCATATAAGATTTCTTCTTTTGTTTCTGGCTTATTTAACTGAGCACAATGTTTTAAGGTTCATCCATCGTGTAACAAGTATCTCCATGTGTATGTATGTGTGTGTGTGTGTGTGTGTGTGTGTGTGTGTGTGTGTGTGTATATATATATATATATATATATATATATATATATGCCACATCTTGTTTATCCATTCATCTGTTGGTGGACAATTGAATTATTTCCACCTTTCAACAATTGTGAATAATGGCACTATGAACATTGGTGTACAAGTATCTTTTTGAGTCCCTGCTTTCAATTATGGGTATATGCCTTAGAATTAGAATTGCTGGATTACATAGTAACTCTAGTTTTAGCTTTTTTGAGGAAGCACAAAGCTATTTTCCACAGAGGAGGAACTATTTTACATTCCCACCACCAATATTCAGGGTTCCAATTTCTCCATATGCTTGCCAACATTTATTATTTTGATTTCTTAAGATATAATTGTCATCTTAATGAGCACAAAATAGTATTTTATTATGGTTTTGATTTGCATTTCCCTAATGATTAGTGATGTTGAACATCTTCTCATGTGTTTATTGGTCGGTCATCTACATGTCTTCTTTGACGAAGAGTCTATTCAAGGCATTTGTCCATTTTTTATTTGTGTTTTGTTACTGTTGTTCAGTTGTAGGAATTCTTTAATCTAGATATTAGCCAGAAGTTCTAGATATCAATTCCTTATCAGATATATAATTTACGAATGTTTTCTCTAATTCTGCAGTCTTTTAACTTTCTTAGAGTGTTCTTTCATAAGCAAAAGTTTTTAATTTTTATAAAATCCAATGTATCTACTTTTTCTTTTATTGTCTTCTTTTGCCGTTATACCCAAGAACACATTGTCAAATAAAATGTCATGAAGATTACCCCCTTTGCTTTCTTCTAAGAATTTTATAGTTTTAGCTTTTACAGTGGATTTATTTCTAATTTATTTTTCTCTTAACAGTCTCCTCTGTTGGTAATTCCAATACTAATTTTCAACATGACCATCCTCAGCAACTCTAGGGAGTATGATGAATTGCAATGTTTCTCAGAGGATGCTTCCCACAGAGCTGACTGGATCTCTAGGGCTCTCAGGCTCCACTTCTCTTTGTCCTCTCGTTTCAAAACAGCCCATGTATTGCAAACTTAAGTTTTTCCAGGAAGAAACCAATAAATATTACAGCAGTGATAAATGAAATAGAGAATCTAAAAATAAGTGAAAATCCATGAAACCAAAAGTTGGTTCTATGAAAAGATAAACGAAATTGACAAGATTTTAACTAGGTTTACTAAGAAAAAGGAGAGAAGACTCAAATTACAACTGATTTTACAGAAATTAAGAGGGTTATAAAAGATGTGTCAACTACAATTGGCACTTGCCAATGGAACTTGCCATCTACCTCTACAAAGATTAAATCATGAGCTGATACAGCTGCTGACTTTCAACACCCCCTGAAAGAAGTTCAGGGTGAAGAGCAGAAATGAGGCACTCTGTGCCCTGGAAAAAACTGGCAGAACAGGTCTTCAGATAGTTTGATGTTTTCAGGAGATGACTGAATGAGCCCAATTCTTGTATCTCTTTGTATCTAGACAAGCACTAAAATCCTTTATGCTGACGTCTGCTCCTCATGACTAGCAGTGCCTTCCCAAGACTAGCAGAACCTTATGCAAAAAATATGTGCTTGATTGCATGTACTCCCCCTTCACCAAAATCACAAAAAAACTGACCTCTCTCCACCTCTACGGAGCAGTTTCTCAGAGCTATCTGAGATGCTGTCTCCTGGGCGATAGTCCTCATTTTCCACCAAATAAAACTTAACTCACAGTTCTCACGTTGTGTAATTTTTTAAGTTGTCAAAGTGTAGTATAAACAACTTTGTGCCAACAAATTGTATAACCGTGATGAAATGAAAACATTCTTAGAAACACACAGCTCACTAAGACTGATCACAAATAGTCTGAATCAGCAATCAAAACCCTCCCCAGACCATACTGTCTTGATTACTGTAGCTTTGTAGTATAGTCTGAAGTCAGGGAGTCTGATTCCTCCAGCTCCATTTTTCTGTCTCAAGATTTCTTTGGATATTCACGGTCTTTTGTGTTTCCATACAAATTGTGAATATTTTTGTTCTAGTTCTGTGAAAAATGCCATTGGTAGTTTGATAGGGATTGCATTGAATCTGTAGATTGCTTTGGGTAGTGTAGTCATTTTCACAATGTTGATTCTTCCAATCCAAGAACATGGTATATCTCTCCATACGTTTGTGTTGTCTTTGATTTCTTTCATCAGTGTCTTATAGTTTTCTGCATACAGGCCTTTTGCCTCCTTAGGTAGGTTTATTCCTAGGTATTTTATTCTTTTTGTTGCAATGGTAAAGGAGATTATTTCTTAATTTCTCATTCTGATCTTTCGTTGTTAGTGTATAGGAATGCAAGAAACTTTTGTGTTTTAATTTTGTATCCTGAGACTTCACTAAATTCATTGATTAGCTCTAGTAGTTCTCTGGTGGCATCTTTAGGATTTCCTATGTATAGTGTCATGTTATCTGCAAAGAGTGACAGTTTTACTTCTTCTTTTCCATATGACACAGAAACAGACAGATATATAGAGGACAGACTCATGGTTGCCAAGGGGGAGTGGGGAGGGGGAGGGACGGATTGGGAGTTCGTGTTTAGCAGATGCAAAGTATTATATATAGGATGGATAATCAACAAGGTCCTAGTGTATAGTATGGGAAACTATAATTTAATATCCTGTGATAAAATCATAATGGAAAAGAATGTGAAAAGAATATGTATATGTATATATATATATATATATATATATATGTGTGTGTGTGTGTGTGTGTATGTACAACTGGATCAGTTTACTCTACAGCAGAAATAAACACATTATAAATCAACTATACTTCAATAAAATTTAAGAACATAAGCTTAAAAAACTCCCCCAAAAAAGCCCATAATCAAATTACTTCACTTCTGAATTCTCCCAAAGATTTATAGAAAAATTAACATGAATCCTCCACAAACACTTCCAAAAAAAAAAAAAAAAACCTCTTCCCAAACAAGAAGGAATGAATCTGAACTTATTCTATGAGGCCAGCATTTCCCTGATATCAAAACCAGAGAACAGAATGAAAGAAAAAATCCACATGATCATTTCAATTGATGCAGAAGAACACTTGATAAAATTCTACAAATTTTCATGATAATCACAATGAACATTCTCGGCATAGAAGGATATTATATCAACATACTAAAGTCCTTGTTGGAAAGCCTACAGATAACATTGTATCCAATTGTGAAAGGTCAAAAATGTTTCCTCCAAGATCAAGAATAAGACAAAGATGCCTTCTCTTGCCACTTTTATTTATGATTGCAATGGAAGTCCTAGACAGAGTGATTAGGCAGGAAAAAAGGGAAAAAAGGTCATCCAAATTGGGAACGAAGAAGTAAAATTATCTCTATTCACTGACAAAAAGATATCATATATAGAAAACCTTAGATATTACACACACACACACACACACACAAACACAAACAAACACACACACGATTAGAACAAATAATTCAGCAGAGTTGCAAATAATTAATACAAAATTAATATGCGAAGAACTCAGTCATATTCTGTACACTAACAGTAATCCAAAAAGGAAATTCAGAAAAATCCATTTACAATAATGTCAAAACAATACTTAGGTATAATCTTAACAAAAAATGTGAAAGTGGTACAACGAAAACAAAACGTTGCGGGAAGAAAGTAAAGAAGGCATAAATAAATGGAAAGATATCTCATGTTCATGGATTTGATCAAGACAATATTGTAAAGATATCAATACCACACAAAGCCCTCTACAGATTTAATGTAACCCCTATCAAAATCCCAATGTCATTTTTTACAAAAATAGAAATATCCATCCTAAACTTCATATGGAATGACAAGGAAGTCTGAATAGCCGAAACAAATTTAAAAAGAACAAATTTGGAGGTCTCAATGCTTCCTGATTTCAAAACTTCTTACCAAGCTAGAGTAATCAAATCAGTGTAGTACTGGCACATAAAAGTGTACATATATACCAATGGAATAGAACAGAATAGGGAAGTCAGAAATAAACCCTGAAATATATGGTGAAATGATTTTCAAAAAGAGGAGAAGACAGATTTTTCAGAAAAAATAGTGTTGTGAAAACAGAATATCTAAATGCAAAACAATCAACTTGGACCCCTATCTTACATGATATACAGAAATTTATTCAAAATGGATCAAAGACCTAAATGTAAGAGCAAACACTATAAAGAAAGAAAGTTTGTAAGAAAACATATGGGAGAAGCTTTAGACATTGGATTTGGCAGACTTCATGGATATGACACTGAAATCAGAGCAACCAAAGAAAAAAATGATAATTTGGACTTCCTTAAAATTAAAATATTCTGACAATGATCCCTCGAGCCCCAACCCAGCCTCTAACCAAGGCATGCACACCGTGCGGGGAGTGAGGGGGGGAGTGAAACCACCACAGAATTGCAGTCACAAGCTCTCAAGCCTCAGCTATGCCACCAACCAAAGCAGAGACTGATATCAAATCTGGGAGAAACACAAGTACCTCAGGACTTCTGCTACAGCACCTCAGGATCTGCCCCTATCCTAATAAGGCAGTGACAGCCATTGAGCAGAGCAGATGCCCCAGCTTGAACATGACACTTTCTCTTGCTCATCCAACTCCAGTGTGAGCTCCCACCAAGGCACTGGCTGCCAGCACACCCTGGGGGATGATTCAGCCCATGCCTACTTCAGATACAACTCTCCCACCAAAGCCACTGGGCACACACAACCTGCGCAGGGATGCTCCAACAAAAGAACACACATTGTAAGACCAGGATAGGTAACTGTTTCACCTAATTTCATAGAGACAGAGAAAGTTAAACAAAATGAGAAGACCAAAGAATATGTTTCTAATTGAAAAACAAGAAAAAAAAATACCTGTGGGAAATACTCTAATGAAACAGAGATAAATAACTTACCTGAAAAGAATTCAAAGCAATAGTAATAAGAATGCTAACTGAAAATGTGATAAGAAGAGATGAGAATTTTAACAAAGAACTAGAAAATATAAAATGGATCCAATCACAGCTGAAGTAGGCAATAACTGAAATGAAAAGTACACTAAATGGAATTAACAAGAGATTAATTGATACAGTCTTCTGTATCTCTTCTTACACATAAGCAAGCTGGAAGATAGAAATATGGATATCAACCAATCAGAACTGCAGAAAAAAAAACAAAAAACAAAACAAAACAAAATCACCAACAGAAAAACCCAACAATTATTTAAAACATCAGTATTGTTTAAGGGGCCACTGGGACAACATTAATCATACTAACATTCACAGTATATAGGTTCTAGAAGGAGAAGAGAAGAACAATAGGTCAAAAATGTATTTGATGAAATTTTGGCTGAAAACCTCCCACACCGTAAAGGGAACAGATATTCAGGGACAGGATGCACAGAGAGTCTCAAACAATATAAACCCAAGAGACTCAAACTGACAGATAAATAAAATGGGAAAAGTTTATGATAAGAGAGAATTGTAAAGGCAGCAAGAGAAAAATGAAGTCACATTCAGGTGAACCCCCATAAGGCCATCAGCTGATTTTTCAGCAGAAACTTTGCAGGCAAGAAGGGAGTGTCATGATATACTCAAAGTTATAAAAGAAAAGAAAGAAAAAAAAACCCCTACAAACTAGGATACTCTACCCAGCAAAGTTATCATTGAGGATTGAAGGAGAGAAGACAGAGTTTCCCAGAGAAGCCAAAACTAAAAGAGTCCATCAATACTAAACCGATCTTACAAGAAGTCTTAAAGTGTTTACTTAAATGAAAAAGAGAAGGATACAAAAAGAAATAAAAAAATTACAGGAAGGCAAACTCCTCACTGATAAAAGCAAATGTATAGTAATGGCTGTGTATCAACCACTTAAGCTTGTAGCAAGCTTAAAAGACAAATATTGTAAAATCAACTATAATAAACAGTCAAGGGGTAGAGATGAAGATAAAAAATATGACATTAGCAAAACAAAAACTGTGTGTGGGAAAAAAATGTAGAGCATTCAGAAAGTGTTTGAACCTAAAGGATTATCAGTTTATTTTATATTTCCCCCAGTTTTATTGAGAAATAACTGACATACATCACTGTATAAGTTTAAGGTATACAACATACTCATTTGACTTACATACATCGTAGACTGATTACCATAATAGGACAAGTTAACATCCATCATCTTATAGAGATAGGATAAATAGAAAAGAAAAAAATTGTGATGAGAACTCTTAGGATCTACTCTCTTAGCAATTTTCTTATATATCATAGAGTACTGTTAACCATAGTCATCATGTTGTACATTACATCATTAGTACTCATTTATCTTATAACTGAAAAGTTTGTATTTTGACTATCTTCTTTTTTTTAACATCTTTATTGGAGTATAATTGCTTTACAATGGTGTGTTAATTTCTGCTGTATAAAAAAGTGAATCAGTTATACATATACATATGTTCCCATATCGCTTCCCTCTTGCATCTCTGTCCCTCCCACCCTCCCTAGCCCACCCCTCTAGGTGGTCACAAAGCACCGAGCTGATCTCGCTGTGCTATGCGGTTGCTTCCCACTAGCTATCTATTTTACATTTGGTAGTGTATATATGTCCATGCCACTCTCTCACTTTGTCATAGCTTGCACTTCCCCCTCCCCATATCCTCAAGGCCATTCTCTAGTAGGTCTGTGTCTTTATTCCCGTCTTGCCACTAGGTTCTTCATGACCTTTTTTTTCCCCCTTAGATTCCATATATATGTGTTAGCATACTGTATTTGTTTTTATCTTTCTGACTTACTTCACTCTGTATGACAGACTCTAACTCCATCCACCTCACTACAAATAACACAATTTCATTTCTTTTTATGGCTGAGTAATATTCCATTTTATATATGTGCTACAACTTCTTTATCCATTCATCCAATGATGGACACTTAGGTTGCTTCCATGTCCTGGCTATTGTAAATAGAGCTGCAATGAACATTTTGGTACATGACTCTTTTTGAATTATGGTTTTCTCAGGGTATATGCCCAATACTGGGATTGCTGGGTCATATGGTAGTTCTATTTTTAGTTTTTTAAGGAACGTCCATACTGTTCTCCATAGTTGCTGTATCAGTTTACATTACCACCAACAGTGTATGAGGGTTGCCTTTTCTCCACACCCTCTCCAGCATTTATTGTTTCTAGAATTTTTAATGATGGCCATTCTGACTGGTGTGACATGATATCTCATTGTAGTTTTGATTTGTATTTCTCTAATGATTAATGATGTTGAGCATTCTTTCATGTGTTTGTTGGCAATCTGTATATCTTCTTTGGAGAAATGTGTATTTAGGTCTTCTGCCTATTTTTGAATTGGGTTGTTTGTTTTTTTGTTATTGAGATGCATGAGCTGCTTGTAAATATTGGAGATTTATCCTGTCAGTTGCTTCATTTGCAAATATCTTCTCGCATTGTGAGGGTTGTCTTTTGGTCTTGTTTATGGTTTCCTTTGCTGTGCAAACGCTTTTAAGTTTCATTAGGTCCCATTTGTTTATTTTTGTTCTTATTTTCATTTCTCTAGGAGCTGGGTCAAAAAGAATCTTGCTGTGATTTATGTCATACAGTGTTCTGCCTATGTTTTCCTCTAAGAGTTTGATAGTGTCTGGCCTTACATTTAGGTCTTTAATCCATTTTGAGCTTATTTTTGTGTATGGAGTTAGGAAGTGTTCTAATTTCACACTTTTATATGTACCTGTCCAGTTTCCCCAGCACCACTTATTGAAGAGGCTGTCTTTTCTCCACTCTCTATTCTTGCCTCTTTTATCAAAGATAAGTTGACCATATGTGCATGGGTTTATCTCTGGGCTTTCTATACTGTTCCATTGATCTATATTTCTGTTTTTGTGCCAGTACCATACAATCTTGATTACTGTAGCTTTGTAGTATAGTCGGAAGTCAGGGAGCCTGTTTCCTCCAGCTCCATTTTTCATTCTCAAGATTGCTTTGGCTATTCGGGGTCTTTTGTGTTTCCATACAAATTGTGAGATTTTTTGTTCTAGTTCTGTGAAAAATGCCACTGGTAGTTTGATAGGGATTGCATTGAATCTGTAGATTGCTTTGGGTAGTAGAGTCATTTTCACAGTGTTTATTCTTCCAATCCAAGAACATGGTATACCTCTCCATTTATTTGTATCATCTTTAATTTCTTTCATCAGTGTCTTATAATTTTCTGCATGCAGGTCTTTTGTCTCCTTAGGTAGGTTTATTCCTAGATATTTTATTCTTTTTATTGCATTGGTAAATGGGAGTGTTTTCTTTATTTCACTTTCAGATTTTTCATCATTACTGTATAGGAATGCAAGAGATTTCTGTGCATTAATTTTGTATCCTGCTACTTTACCAAATTCATTGATTAGCTCTAGGAGTTTTGTGGTAGCATCTTTAGGATTTTCTATGTATAGTATCATGTCATCTGCAAACAGTGACAGCTTAACTTCTTCTTTTCCGATTTGGATTTCTTTTATTTCTTTTTCTTCTCTGATTGCTGTGGCTAACACTTCCAAAACTATGTTGAATAATAGTGGTGAGAGTGGGTAACCTTGTCTTGTTCCTGATCTTAGTGGAAATGGTTTCAGTTTTTCTCCATTGAGGATGATGTTGGCTGTGGGTTTGTCATTTATGGCCTTTATTATGTAGGAAAAATTTCCCTCTATGCCTACTTTCTGCAGGGCTTTTATCATAAATGGGTGTTGAATTTTGTCCAAAGCTTACTCTGCATCTATTGAGATGGTCATATGGATTTTCTCCTTTAATTTGTTAATATAGTGTATCACGTTGATTGATTTGCGTATATTGAAGAATCCTTGCATTCCTGGAATAAACCCCACTTGATCATGGTGTATGATCCTTTTAATGTGCTGTTGCATACTGTTTGCTAGTATTTTGTTGAGGATTTTTGCATCTATGTTCATCAGTGATATTGGCCTGTAGTTTTCTTTCTTTGTGACATCTTTGTCTGGTTTTGGTATCAGGGTGATGGTGGCCTCGGAGAATGAGTTTGGGAGTGTTCCTTCCTCTGCTATATTTTGGAAGAGTTTGAGAAGGATAGGTGTTATCTCTTCTCTAAATGTTGGATAGAATTCGCCTGTGAAGCCATCAGGTCCTGGGCTTTTGTTTGTTGGAAGATTTTCAATCACAGTTTCAATTTCAGTGCTTGTGATAGGTCTGTTCATATTTTCTATTTCTTCCTGGTTCAGTCTCAGCAGGTTGTGCATTTCTAAGAATTTGTCCATTTCTTCCAGGTTGTCCATTTTATTGCCGTAGAGTTTCTTGTAGTAATCTCTCATGATCGTTTGTATTTCTGCAGTGCCAGTTGTTACTTCTCCTTTTCTATTGATTTGAGTCTTCTCCCTTTTTTTCTTCATGAGTCTGTCTACTGGTTTATCAATTTTTTTTTATCTTCTCAAAGAACCAGCTTTTAGTTTTATTGATCTTTGTTATCATTTCCTTCATTTCTTTTTCATTTATTTCTGATCTGATCTTTATGATTTCTTTCCTTCTGCTAACTTTGGGGTTTTTTGTTCTTCTTTCTCTAATTGCTTTGGGTGGACGTTTAGGTTGTTTATTTGAGATGTTTCCTGTTTCTTAAGGTAGGATTGTATTGCTATAAACTTCCCTCTTAGAACTGCTTTTGCTGCATCCCATAGGTTTTGGGTCGTCGTGTCTCCATTGTCATTTGTTTCTAGGTATTTTTTGATTTCCCCTTTGATTTCTTCAGTGATCACTTCGTTATTAAGTAGTGTATTGTTTAGCCTCCATGTGTTTGTATTTTTTACAGATCTTTTCCTGTAATTGATATCTAGTCTCATAGCGTTGTGGTCAGAAAAGATACTTGATATGATTTCAATTTTCTTAAATCTATCAAGGCTTGATTTGTGACCCAAGATATGACCTATCCTGGAGAATGTTCCATGAGCACTTGAGCAAAATGTGTATTCTGTTGTTTTGGGGTGGAATGTCCTATAAATATCAATTAAGTCCATCTTGTTTAATGTATCATTTAAAGCTTGTGTTTCCTTATTTATTTTCATTTTGGATGATCTGTCCATTGGTAAAAGTGTGGTGTTAAAGTCCTCTACTATGATTGTGTTACTGTCGATTTCCTCTTCTATGGCTGTTAGTATTTGCCTTATGTATTGAGGTGCTCCTATGTTGGGTGCATAAATATTTACAATTGGTATATGTTCTTCTGGCATCGAACCCTTGATCATTATGTAGTGTCCTTCTTTGTCTCTTGTAATAGTCTTTATTTTAAAGTCTATTTTGTCTGATATGAGGATTGCTACTCCAGCTTTCTTTTGATTTCCATTTGCATAGAATATCTTTTTCCATCCCCTAACTTTCAGTCTGTATGTGTCCCTAGGTCTAAAGTGGGTCTCTTGTAGACAGCATATATATGGGTTTTGTTTTTGTATCCATTCAGCCAGTCTGTGTATTTTGGTTGGAGCAGTTAATCCATTTACATTTAAGGTAATTATCGATATGTATGTTCCTATTCCCATTTTCTTAAATGTTTTGGGTTTGTTATTGTAGGTGTTTTCCTTCTCTTGTGTTTCTTGCCTAGAGAAGTTCCTTTAGCATTTGTTGTAAAGCTGGTTTGGTGGTGCTGAACTCTCTCAGCATTTGCTTGTCTGTAAATGTTTTAATTTCTCCATCAAATCTGAATGAGATCCTTGCTGGGTAGAGTAATCTTGGTTGTAGGTTTTTCTCCTTTATCTTTTAAAATATGTCCTGCCACTCCCTTCTGGCTTGCAGAGTTTTTGCTGAAAGATCAGCTGTTAACCTCATGGGGATTCCCTTGTGTGTTATTTGTTGTTTTTCCCTTGCTGCTTTTAATATGTTTTCTTTATATATAATTTTTGATATTTCGATTAATATGTGTCTTGGCGTGTTTCTCCTTGGATTTATCCTGTATGAGACTCTCTGTGCTTCCAGGACTTGATTAACTATTTCCTTTCCCATATTAGGGAAGTTTTCAACTATAATCACTTCAAATATTTTCTCAGTCACTTTTTTTTTTTCTCTTCTCCTTCTGGGACCCGTATAATTCGAATGTTGCTCTGTTTAATGTTTTCCCAGAGGTCCCTGAGACTGTCCTCAGTTCTTTTCATTCTTTTTTCTTTATTCTGCTCCGCAGTAGTTATTTCCACTATTTTATCTTCCAGGTCACTTATCCGTTCTTCTGCCTCAGTTATTCTGCTATTGATCCCGTCTAGAGTATTTTGAATTTCATTTATTGTGATGTTCATCGTTGCTTGTTTCCTCTTTAGTTCTTCTAGGTCCTTGTTAAATGTTTGTTGCATTTTGTCTCTTCTGTTTCCAAGATTTTGGATCATCTTTATTATTATTATTCTGAATTCTTTTTCTGCTAGACCGCCTATTTCCTCTTCATTTGTTAGGTCTGGTGGGTATTTACCTTGCTCCTTCATCTGCTGAGTGTTTTTCTGTCTTCTCATTTTGCTTGTCTTACTGAGTTTGGGGTCTCCTTTTCGCAGGCTGCAGGTTCGTAGTTCCCCTTGTTTTTGGTGTCTGTCCGTAGTTGCTAATTTTGGTTCAGTGGGTTGTGTAGGCTTCCTGGTGGAGGGGACTAGTGCCTGTGTTCTGGTGGATGAGGCTGGATCTTGTCTTTCTGTTGGGCAGGTCTACGTCTGGTGGTGTGTTTTGGGGTGTCTGTGGTCTTATTATGATTTTAGGCAGCCTCTGTGCTAATGGATGGGGCTGTGTTCCTGTCTTGCTAGTTGTTTGGCATAGGGTGTCCAGCACTGTAGCTTGGTGGTCGTTGAGTGAAGCTGGGTCTTGGTGTTGAGACAGAGATCTCTGGGAGATTTTCACCATTTGGTATTACGTGGAGCTTGGAGGTCTCTTGTGGACCAGTGTGCTGAAGTTGTCTCTCCCACCTCAGAGGCATAGCCTTGATGCCTGGCTGGAGCACCAAGAGCCTTTCATCCACATGGCTGAGAATAAAAGGGAGAAAAAATAGAAAGAAAGAAACAGGATAAAATAAAATAAAATAAAATAAAGTACGATGAAATAAAATAGTTATTAAAATAAAGAATAAAATATAACTATTAAGAAAAATAAATTTTTTAAGTAAAAAAAAAAAAGGAAGGACCGTACCCTACGACAAATAATTAAAGCAAAGCTATACAGACAAAATCTCGCACAGAAGCATACACATACACACTCACAAAAAGAGGAAAAGGGGAAAACAATATATATCTTGTTCCCAAAGCCCACCTGCTCAATTTGGGATGAGTTGTTGTCTATTCAGGTATTCCACAGATTCACGTACATCAAGTTGATTGTGGAGATTTATTCCAGTGCTCCTGAGACTGCTGGGAGAGATTTCCCTTTCTCTTCTTTGTTTGCACAGCTCCCGGGGTTCAGGTTTGGATTTGGACCTGCCTCTGCGTGTAGGTCGCCGGAGGGCGTCTGTTCTTCACTCAGACAGGATGGGGTTAAAGGAGCGGCTGATTTGGGGGCTCTGGCTCACTCAGGCCAGGGGGAGGGAGGGGTACAGAATGCGGGGCGAGCCTGCGGAGGCAGAGGCTGGCATGACGCTGCACCAGCCCTATGCACGCCATGCGTTCTCCCGGGGAAGTTGTCCCTGGATAACGGGACCCTGGCAGTGGTGGGCTGCACACAGGCTTCTTGGTGGTGGCACCAGCAGCCTTAGCATCCCATGCCCGTCTCTGGGGTCCGCAATGATAGCCACGGCTCGCGCCCATCTCTGGAGCTCCTTTAAGCAGGACTCCTAATCCCTTTACCTCGCACACCAAGAAACAAAGAGGGAAGAAAAAGTCTGTTGCCTCTTTGGCAGGTCCAGACTATTTCTCGGACTCCCTCCCGGCTGGCTGTGGTGCACTAACCCCTTCAGGCTGTGTTCACACAGTCAACCACAGTCCTCTCCCTGAGGTCTGACCTCTGAAACCTGAGCCTCAGCTCCCAGACCCCGCCAGCTCCGGCGGGTGAGCAGACAAGCCTCTCAGGCTGGTGAGTGCTGGTCGGCACTCGTCCTCTGTGCGGGAATCTCTCCGCTTTGCCCTCTGCACCCCTGTTGCTGTGCTCTCCTCCGTGGCTCCGAGGCTTCCCCACCAACACCCGCAGTCTCCGCCCACAAAGGGCTTCCTAGTGTGTGGAAACCTTTCCTCCTTCACAGCTCCCTCCCACTGTTGCAGGTCCCATCCCTATTCTTTTGTCTCTGTTTTTTCTCTTTTCTTTTACCCTACCCAGGTTCGTGGGGAGTTTCTTGCCTTTTGGGAAGTCTGAAGTCTTCTGCCAGCGTTCAGTGGGTGTTCTATAGGAGCAGTTCCACGTGTAGATGTATTTCTGATGTATCTGTGGGGAGGAAGGTGATCTCCGTGTCTTACTCTTCTGCCATCTTCTCCTATAATGCTGGATTATCAGTTTAAATCAAGTAGATATAGTTATAGGGGTTTTTATTTTACTTTTTTAAAAAGTATTTGTTTATTTATTTATTTATGGCTGCGTTCAGTCTTCGTCTCTGTGTGAGGGCCCTCTCCAGCTGCGGCAAGCGGGGACCACTCTTCATCGCGGTGCACGGGCCTCACTATCGTGGCCTCTCCTGTTGTGGAGCACAGGCTCCAGACGCGCAGGCTCAGTAATTGTGGCCCACGGGCCCAGCTGCTCCACGGCACGTGGGATCCTCCCAGACCAGGGCCCGAACCCGTGTCCCCTGCATCAGCAGGCAGACTCTCAACCACTGCGCCACCAGGGAAGCCCTAGTTATAGTTTGAAATATATAAGCTCCATGGTAACCATAAATCAAAAACCTACAACAAATACACAAAAACGTCAGAGAAAAGAAAACAACATAACACTAACTAAAATCGTCAAACTACAGGGGAAGAAACTAAGAAAAGAAGAGAAGAACAGAGATGAACTACAAAAACAAACAGAAAACAAGTACAAAATGGCAATAAGCATATACCTATCAATAATCACTTTAAATGCCAACAGACTAATGCTGCAATCAAAAGACCTAAGTTAGCTTTTTGGATAAAAAAAAAGACACATCTATATCCTGCCTACAAGAGACTCACTTCAGAGCTAAAGACACACAGACAGTGATTGTGTCTTTAAAAGAAGATAAAGCTGAAGTAACAATTCTCATAACAGACAATGGATATTTTAAAACAAAGTGTATAAAAAAAAGACAAAGAAGGATATTATACAATTATAAAGGGAACAATTCAAGAAGAACATGTAACATTTGTAAGCATATATGCACCTAAAATAGGGGCACCTAAATATGTAAAGCCAATATTAGCAGACATAAAGGAAGAAATTAACAATAATACAATAATAATAGGGGACTTTAGGGAATTCCCCTGTGGTCCAGTGTTTAGAATTCGGCACTTTCACAGCTGGGGCCTGGGTTTAATCCCTGGTCAGTGAACTAAGATCCTGCCAGACGTATGGCACTGCCTCCCCCCAAATAATAATAATATGGGACTTTAACAGCTCCACTTACATCAGTGAACAGATAATTCAGACAGAAAATAATGAGGAAACATTGGCCTTACATTACACATTAGGACAGTTGGACTTATTAGATATCTATAGAACATTCCTTCCAAACTCATCAGAATACACTTGTTTTAAGTGTACATGGAACAATCTGCAGGATAGATCACTTACTAGACAGCAGAACAAGTCACAACAAATTTATGATGATAGAAATTATATCAAGCATTTTTTCCAACCTGAACAGTATGAAACTAGAAATCAATTACAGAAAGAAAAATGAGAAAAACACAAATAGGGGACAAAACAACATGCTACTGAAAAACCAAGTGATCTTCAAAGAAATCAAAAGAAAAATTAGAAAGTAACTTGAGAAATATGAAAATTAAAACACAACTTTCCAAATTCAATGGGATGCAGCAAAAGCAGATCTAAGAAGGAAGTCTATAGCAACACAGGCCTACCTCAAGAAGCAGGAAAACAAACAAAATAACTTAACAAACCATCTAATGGAATTAGAAAAAGAAGAACTAACAAAGCTCAAAGTCAGCAGAAGGAATGGTATAATAAAGATCAGAGCAGTAATAAATAAGAAATCAAAAAAAATATAATAGAAAAGATCAATAAAACCAGATTTGGGTATTTTTTTGAAATGATAAACAAAATTGATAAGCTTTTAAGCAGGCTCATTAAGAAAGAACAAAGACCCAAATAAACAAGATATGAGATGAAACAGGAGAAATTACAATTGATTATACAGAAATGCAATCATAAGAGAATAATACAAATAGTTATATGCCAACATATTGGACAACGTAGAAGAAATGGTTAAATTCTTATTAACATATCATCTTCCAAGACTGAATCAGGAAAGAAAAGAACATCTGAACAGACAGATTATCATTATTGAAGTTGAATCAATAATTTAAAAAACTCCCAACTGTAGTGCAGAATTGAACAATTTCACAGCCAAATTCTACCAAACATGTAAAGAAGAGTTAATACCCATTCTTAACAAGCTATTGTAAAAAAGGGAAGATGAGTGAACACTCACAAATTCATTCTAGAGGCCACCACTCACCACACTGATACCAAAACCAGACAAAGGCACTACAAAAAAAGTTACAGTCAAATATCTCTGATGAATAAAGATGAAAAATCCTTCACAAAATATGAGGAAACGGAATTCAACAATAAATAGAAAGGATCATGCACCGTAAGAAGGTGGAATTTATTCCAGGGATGCAAGTAATGTTCAATAACTGCAAATCAATGTGAGGCACCACATTAACAAAACAAAGGATAAATATCACATGATCATCTCATTAGATGCAGAAAAAGAATTTGACAAAATTTAACACCAATTCATTATAAAATCTCACAAGAATGTTGTTATAGAGGGACTATATCTCAACATAATAAAGGGCATCTATGACAAACCCACAGCTAACATCATACTCAATGGTGAAAAACTGAAAGCTTTTCCTCTAAAATTGAGAACTAGACAAGGATGCCCATTCTCTCCATTTCTATTTAACATAGTATTGCAAATCCTATCCACAGCAATCAGATAAGAAAAAGAAGTAAAAGGCACCCAAACTTAAAGAGAAGTACAAGTGTCACTATTTGCAGATAACATGACACTAAAAGTAGAAAACGCTTAAGACTCTGCCTAAAAAGTATAAGTAATAAATTAATTCAGTAAAGTTGCAGGATACAAGATTAATATACAGAAATCAGTTGCTTTTTTATACACTAATAATGAACTATCAGAAAGAAAAAGAAAGAAAACAAGCCCATTTACAATCACATCAAAAGGATAAAATACCTAGGAATAAAATTAACCAAGGGGGTTGATAGACGTGTATGCTGAAAATTATAAGATACTGATGAAGGAAATTGAAGATGATACAATTAAATGGAATGATAACATATGTTCATGTATTGGAACAATAATACTGTTAAAATGTCCATACTACCCAAAGCAATCTCAGATTTAAGGCTATCCCTATCAAAATACCCATGACATTTTTCACAGAACTAGAACAAGATATCCTAAAATTTTTATGGAACCACAAAAGACCCTGAATAGCCAAAGCAATCTTGAGAAAAAAGAACAAAGCTGGAGGTTTCACACTCCTTGTCTTCAAACTATACTTCAAAGTACACTAATCAAAACAGTATTGTAGTGGCACCAAAACAGATACATAGAGCAATGGAACAGAATAGAGATGCCAGAAATTAACCCACATACATGGGGTCAATTAATCTATGACAAAAGAGGCAAAAATATACAATGGGGAAAAAACAGTCTCTTCAATAAGTGGGGTTGTGAAAACTGGACAGTTACATGTCAAAGAACGAAATTAGAACATTTTCTCACCCCATATACAAAATAAACCCCAATAGTTTAAAGACCTAAATGTAACACTGGAAGTTATAAAACTCCTAAAATAAAACATAGGCAATAAATTCTTTGACATGAGTCTTAGAAATTTTTCTTTTGGATTTGTCTCCTCAGGCAAGGGAAAGAAAATTAAAAAATAAACAAAATGATGCAATTGAATTTAAAAACTTTTGCACAGCAAAGGAAACCATCAGGCAAATGAAAAGACAGCCTAATGAATGGGAGAAGATATTTGCAAATGATATGTCTGATAAGGGATTAATACCCCAAATTCATAAAGAGATCACACAACTCAATACCAAAGGAACAAACAACCTGATTTTTTAAAAGGGCAGAAGATCTGAATAGACATTTTTCCAAAGACACACAGATGGCCAAAAGACATATGTAAATGTGCTCAACATTACTAATCATCAGGGAAATGCAAATCAAAACCACAATGAGATGTCACCTCACACCTGTTAGAATGACTATCATAAAAAACCCCAACAAATCAGGAATGTTGTTGAGGATGTAGACAAAAGAGAACCCTAGTACACTGTTGGTGGGAATGTAAATTGGTGCAGCCACTTTGGAAAACAGTATGGAGTCTCCTCCAAAATATAAAAATAAAACTACTACATGATCCAGCAATTCCACTCCTGGGAATATATCCACAGTGCATGAAAACCATAATTTGAAAAGATATATGCACCACAATATTTATAGCAACATCATTTAGAATAACCAGTATATGGAAGCAAGTTAAGAGTCCATCAACAGATGAATGGATAAAGATGTGAGATAGGAGAGGCCTTCAAGATGGAGGAGGAGTAAGACGTGGAGATCACCTTCCTCCCAACAAATACATCAGAAATGCATCTATATGTGGAACAACTCCTACAGAACACCTACTGAACGCTGACAGAAGACCTCAGACTTCCCAAAAGGCAAGAAACTCCTCACGTACCTGGATAGGGCACAAGAAAAAAGAAAAAACAGAGAAAAAAGCTGGGAGACTTTGAGTACTCACCCAAACCTTGGAAGGATTTGCCCTGTCCCTTGCTTCCTTATTTGTTTCCTTATCAAACAGTGGTGTTTGTCAGGCACTAGCGCTCTTGACTTGTCACAGGGTAGTTACCAAAGACACAGAGGGAAGCCCTGTGAATTATTTTTGTCATTGGCCTTTTCACAGGGAAGTAGCAGGAAGAGGAAGAAGAAGGCAGAGGCATAGGGGAGAACCTGAGTTGAATCACAATGTCTTGGCCTGGTAGAGCAGAGAAGCATCACCACATGCCAGGGATTGGACTGAGTGCTTATGACTGGGAGACCTTGGCAGGCAGGAAATGTACCTACCCCAGATCCTGGGTAAGAAAACATGTTGCATGAAGATGAAACAGCATGTTGTAAAGATGAGACACCTTTTCCTGGAGTCTGAGTCCATTTCCCAGAACTGCTGTTTGCCAGCCATGTAGCCATGGGTGAGTCACTAGATCTCTCTGTGCCTCAGTTCTCTTGTCTCTAAAATGAGGATAATGATAGTAATATCTACCACGCAGGGGTGGGGTGAGGTGACATAAAATGATATGCAGCATAAAGCCAGCCCCAGTCAGTGTTAGCCTTAACTGGGTGGGGGACTTTCTCATAGATCCTGGAACATAGGCTGGGAGGTCTCCTGAGGCTCATGAGATCAACAGTCTTCCTGTTCACCATCTCATTTTTAAACCTTGCAACAGGATGGCCTGGATTTTAGTCTAGGCTCTATACTTATTGTGTAACACTATGCAAGTTACTTCAGTTGTCTGATCCTTAGTTTGCAAGAGGGACAACACCACTTGCTTCATGGGTTTTCAAGAGGATGAAATAAGCTCAAGAATAGAAATTGCTAGATTAAAGAGCCTGGCCATAGGAAGGCTCTGAATCTATAGTAAATATTCATATGTGTTATCTAATTTTTTGTATTTATTCTCACAGCAGCCCGGTGAGGCGGAAGAGTAGCCACAGTCAATGGATGAGAGAATTGGAGGCTCAGAGAGGTTAGGAGACATGCCCAAGGTGAAAGCACAGGTTAAGTCCATTTCACCTGCCTTCTCTAATCAAGGTCATTTTAAGTCTTGCACGTTCTCCAAGTGGCAAGTCACCTAAACAATAAGATGTTTGCCCAAGTTATTTTTCAGGAACTTGGGGTCAGCTGCATCTAGCTTGAGTGGAGCTTGTAAAGACTGGATAGGACTGCTACCGAACCAAACTTGTGTCTGCTCACCCACATGCAGTAAAGCCAATCTACTGACACCAGGTTGTGGTGAGGGAAAGTGTAACATTTATTGAAAGGCCAAGCAAGGAGTACTGGTAGATAATGTTTGAAAGACCTGATCATCCTGCTGGCTTTCAGAGAAAGGTTTTAAAAGACAGGGTAAGGGAAGGGTAGTGGGGTGCATTATGGACATTGTGGACATGTGGACACAATGTCCACATTGTGGACATTCTTCTGATTGGTAGGAGGTGAGGTATTCAGGAGTCAACATCATCAACCCTCTGGTTCCAATCAGTCTGTGGTCTATGAGCTTGTGCTCAATATGCAGTTAGCTTTTTCCACCTGGTGGGGTTTTCAGTATCTGCAAAACAGCTCAAGGATATGGCTCAGGATATTATCTATAGCCCTTGAGGGGGAACTAAGGGTCCTTGACTTTGTTTAATGGCTAAACAATTATTTTGTCTTACTTGACTGTTTTCCTTTGTTTCTGCATTTCCTCACGACTCTGATTAAATCTGCTCTTTGGAACTAAGGGAGGGTCTAGGAGGCTAGAATTTCTCTACAAACAAGAGTCAGGTGGAGGGGTATGACCGCAGAAGGCCCCAAAGAGTCCTGCTTGATTACAGGACAACTGACCCTTCAACTGGTTATGCATGAGGGTCAGCTTGGTGAGTTTATGATATCAAAGGGCCACAAGCTCCACTCTCAGAACGTGCGGAGGCTGGTATCCCAGGTATGTATGCACAGAACAGCGATTACCACACCTTTTTCCAATCAGCTTTCCTCACACTCCCCATGCCTCTGACTGACCTGCTCCTTTATACTTTATCCCACTAATACCCCAAGCCCCTTACCTTCAGGGAGGCAGATTTGAGATATGTTCTCCAGTCTCCTCCCTTGGCTACCTTGCAAACAAATACTCTCTTTGCTGCAAACATCAGAGTCTCAGCATTTTGGCTTGCTGTGTATTGGGCAAAACAATCATGGTTTGGTAACAAAACGGCACACAGTTCATGAGAGTTAGAACCTGGAAAGAGTCAAAGCCCAATCCCTCTCACTTAAGGGTGCCCATGACAATAATTTACAGCCTCTCTGTGTCTCCCAGAGGACCCCAAGACCAGTTGAATGAATGCTTATCTTATAGGGAGCATCATTTTCTTCTTTCCTTCACCAGTGCCATCCATTGTGGCACCCAAGGCTTCTAACACTCATTCCTGGTGGCAAGAGAGGCAGAGATAAACCAGTGGGGTGTCAAAGGTTCAGTAACATTCCCAGGTAAGTTGTCCATAACCCAGAAATGATTTATCTTTTCCAGGCTGGCAAGACTCCTGGAAGAATATGATGAAATGTATGGCATTATTGCTTAATAACCCTCACTTCTTTGTGGAAGCTAATGATACATGAACTCTGGTTTGTCTAGACAAGCTAAATCCTTGTGAGGTCCAAGGGTGGGTTGACCCTTTCCTTGTGAAGCCTCAAGTTCCTGGAAAGCTGATGCAAGTGTTTCCTAACTCTTGTTTGCAGAGTAGCATTTATATATCAGGGAAAAAATACAGTCACAGGTGTCAACTAATCTCTGTCCACAGCAGCACAGATGGTAAGAATTCCAGTTAATTACAGTAAAAAATTTAGAACAAGGATAATAGTCAGAGTAATATTATGAAAAATGGAAAAGTAAGGAACTCAAAAACCAGGCCCTCCACTGAAGCAATCATTAACCTGGCAAAAATGACAGAATCAATTTTTTCCCCAGAACTCTGGAATCAAAAAAAAAAAAACACCAAAAAACAAACAAACAAAACTACACCATTTGGGGGGTTGACAAATTTTGGTAAGAAAGTATTGTGACATTTGTGCTTACCCATTTAACATCCTCAGTTTCCAGTTAAGCAGTAGCTGGGAGGATGGAGGCCTGCATTCCTGGTGCAGGTTGCTGGTGTCTGTGGAGCAATATGAACCTTGCTATCAAAAGCTTGTGGTTGTGTATTTTGATCCGTCTGAAAGTTCCCTAAGGGACTGGCTCAGAGGCTGTCATTGTTCCTACACCTCCTGTGCCCCTCTCTCCCACCCAGGGCTGGAGTGGCTTTCCAGATGGCAGTGACATCTGTCAAAAACATTTAAGGACATATTACGTGTAGCTGCATGGGGCAAAGGAGAGTAGATGGGGGAGGCAGCAGACATACCCAAAAGACTGGGAAGGAGGAACTGAGGAGGAAGATTTGGGGGAAAATAAGAGATTTGAAGTGTGCTATGGACTGAATGTGTTCTCTCAAAATTTATATGTTTTATACTTAATCCAATTGTGATGGTATTTAGAGGTGGAGCTTTGGGGACGTCATTAGGTCATGAGGATGGAGCCCTCATGAATAGGATTAGTGCCCTTATGATAAAGACATGAGACAGATTATTTCTCCACGATGTTTGGATACAGCAAGAAGGCATCTATCTGCTAATTAGGAAGATGGTTCTCATCAGGAACCAAATCAGCAGGCACCTTTATTTTGGTCTTCTCAGCCTCCAGACTTGGGAGAAATGAACTTCTGCCACCCAGTCTATGGTATTTGTTATGGCACCCTGAGCTAACAAAAAGAAAATTGTTACCATGTATACTGAGGTACCTTGAGTGCAACACTCATTCCCAGGGTTGGGATGAATGTCTAGAAAAATCCTGAGAGGATCCTAGGTTTGCAACTCTGTGAGCTCCACACAAGCAGGAGGTAAATGCCAAGACAAAATCATAGGCATCCTTGCTGAACATTGAAGGAGTGCCTCAGTTCAGAGCCAATCTGCAAAACAAGAAGAACTATTTCTTTTGTGGAGGGGGGGGGGTCCCAAGCATTTAAGTAATTATCTGTCAGGTCGCTAGATGACTGTTAAGATAATAGAAGAAACACTTTAGGCAAAATACATGACAAAAATCCCCACAATCTTTGCAAATACAGCTTGGACAAGTCACTAAACAAACGGATGACTGCAGCACTCAGCAATGGCAAACCTTGGAAAGGAGGAGAAACTTATTTCCAGAGTTTCCACATTATAATATTAAAAATTCCAGTTTTCAATGGAGAAAAACCACAAGATTACAAAGACACAGGAAATTATGTTTGATCCATACACAAACAAAAAAATACATAAAATTCATTCCTGAAAACAAAACATTCAACTTATTAGATGAGGATTTATTATTATTTTTTTCCTTAATGCAACTGTTTTTTATTTATTATTTTTTATTTATTTAACATCTTTATTAGAGTATAATTGCTTTAAAATGTTGTGTTAGTTTCTGCTGTAAAACAAGGTGAATCAGCTATATGTATACATATATCCCCATATCCCCTCCATCTTACATCTCCTTCCCACCCTCCCTATCCCACCCATCTAAGTGGTAACAAAGCACCGAGCTCATCTACTGTGCTATGCAGTTGCTTCCCACTAGCTATTTATTTTACATTTGGTAGTGTATATATGTAAATGCTACTCTCTCACTTCGTCCCAGCTTACCCTGCCCCATCGCCATATCCTCAAGTCCATTCTCTGCAATGGCATCTTTACTCCTGTCGTGTCCCTAGGTTCATCAGACCTTTTTTTTTTAAGATTCCACATATATGTGTTAGCATACAGTATTTTTTTTTCACTTTCTGACTTACTTCACTCTGTATGACAGATTCTAGGTCTATCCACCTCACCACAAATAGCTCAATTTATTTGTTTTTATGGCTGAGTAATATTCCATTGTATATATGTGCCACATCTTCTTTATCCATTCATCTGTCGATGGACATTTAGGTTGCTTCCATGTCCTGGATATTGCAAAGGGAGCTGCAATGAACATTGTGTTACATGACTCTTTTTGAATTATGGTTTTCACAGGATATATACACAATAGTAAGATTGCTGGGTCATATGGCAGTTCTATTTTTAGTTTTTAAGGAATCTCCATACTGTTCCCCATAGTGGCTGTATCAATTTACATTCCCACCAACAGTGCAAGTGGGTTCCCTTTCCTCCACACCCTCTCCAGCATTTACTGTTTGTAGATTTTTTGATGATGGCCATTCGGACCAGTGTGAGGTGACATCTCATTGTGGTTTTGATTTGCATTTCTCAAATGATTAGTGATGTTGAGCATATTTTCATGTGTTTGTTGGCCATCTGTATGTCTTCTTTAGAGGAATGTCTGTTTAGGTCTTCTGCCCATTTTTTGATTGGGTTGTTTGTTTTTTTTAATATTGAGCTGCATGAGCTGTTTATATATTTTGGAGACTAATCCTGTGTCTGTTGATTCGTTTGCAAATATTTTCTCCCATTCTAAGGGTTGTATTTTCGTCTTGTTTATAGTTTCCTTTGCTGTGCAAAACCTTTTAAGTTTCGTTAGGTCTCATTTGTTTATTTTGTTTTTATTTCCATTTCTCTAGGAGTTGGGTCAAAAAGGAACTTGCTGTGATTTATGTCATAGAGTGTTCTGCCTAGGTTTTCCTCAAAGAGTGTTATAGTGTTTGCCCTTACATTTAGGTCTTTAATCCATTTAGAGTTTATTATTTGTGTATGGTGTTACAGAGTGTTCTAAGTTCATTCTTTTACATGTAGCTGTCCAGTTTTCCCTGAACGACTTATTGAAGAGGCTGTCTTTTCTCCATTGTATATTTTTCCTTCCTTTATCAAAAATAAGGTGACCATATGTGCGTGGGATTATCTCTCGGCTTTCTATCCTGTTCCATTGGTCTATATTTCTGTTTTTGTGCCAGTAGCATACTGTCTTGATTACTGTAGTTTGTAGTATAGTCTGAAGTGAGAGAACCTGACTCCTCCAGCTCCGTTTTTCTTTCTCAAGTTTGCTTGGGCTATTCGGGGTCTTTTGTGTTTCCATATAAATTGTGAACTTTTTAGTTCTAGTTCTGTGAAAAATGCCATTGGTAGTTTGATTGGGATTGCATTGAATCTGTAAATTGCTTTGGGTAGTATAGTCTTTTTCACAATGTCAATTCTTCCAATCCAAGAACGTTGTATATCTCTCCCTCTGTTTGTATCATCTTTAATTTCTTTCATCAGTGTCTTATAGTTTTCTGCATACAGGTCTTTTGTCTCCTTAGGTAGGTTTATTCCTAGGTGTTTCATTCTTTTTGTTGCAATGGTAAATGGGAGTGTTTCCTTAATTTCTCTTTCAGATTTTTCGTTGTTAGTGTATAGGAATGCAAGAGGTTTCTGTGCATTAATTTTCTATCCTGCTACTATACTAAATTCATTGATTAGCTCTAGTAGTTTTCTGGTAGCATCTTTAGGATTCTCTATGTATAGTATCATGTCATCTGCAAAAAGTGACAGTTTTACTTCTTCTTTTCCAATTTGAATTCCTTTTAATTCTTTTTCTTCTCTGATTGCCCTATCTAAAACTTCCAAAACTATGTTGAATAACAGTGGTGAGAGTGAGCAACCTTGTCTTTTTCCTGATCTTAGAGGAAATGGTTTCAGTTTTTCACCATTAAGAACGATGTTGGCTGTGGGTTTGTCATATATGTCTTTTATTATGTTGGGGTATATTCCCTCTATGCCTACTTCTGAAGAGTTTGTTTAAAAAATGGGTGTTGAATTTGTCAAAGATTTTTCTGAATCTATTGATATTGTCATATGGTTTGTATCATTCAAGTTGTTATTATGGTGTATCACATTGAGTGATTTGCATATATTGAAGAATCCTTTCATTACTGGGATAAACCCCACTTCATCATGGTGTATGATCCTTGTAATGTGCTGTTGGATTCTGTTTCCTAGTATTTTGTTGAGGATTTTTGCATCTATGTTAATCAGTGATATTGGCCTGTAGTTTCCTTTTTTTGTGACATCTTTGTCTGTTTTTGGTATCAGGGTGATGGTGGCCTCGTAGAATGAGTTTGGGAGTGTTCCTCCCTCTGCAATATTTTGGAAGAGTTTGAGAAGGATAGGTGTTAGCTGTTCTCTAAATGTTTGATACAATTCTCCTGTGAAGCCGTCTGGTCCTGGACTTCTGTTTGTTGGAAGATTTTTAATCAGAGTTTCAATTTCAGTGATTGTGAATGGTCTGTTTATAATTTCTATTTCTTCCTGGTTCAATCACTGAAGGTTGTGCTTTTCAAGGAATTTGTCCGTTTCTTCCAGGTTGTCCATTTTATTGTCATGTAGTTGCTTGTAGTAATCTTTCATGATCCTTTTTATATTTGCAGTGTCAGTTGTTACTTCTCCTTTTTCATTTCTAATATTGTTAATTTGAGTCTTATCCCTTTATTTCTTGATGTGTCTGGCTAATTGTTTATCAATTTTATTTACCTTCTCAAGAACCAGCTTTTAGTTTTATTGATCTTTACTATTGTTTACTTCATTTCTTTTTATTTATTTCTGATCACATCTTTATGATTTCTTTCCTTCTGCTAACTTTGGGGCTTTTTGTTCTTCTTTATCTAATTGCTTTAGGTGTAAGGTTAGGTTGTTTATTTGAGATGTTTCTTGTTCTTGAGGTGGGATTGTATTGCTATAAACTTCCCTCTTAGAACTGCTTTTCTTGCATCTGATACGTTTTGGGTCGCCGTGTTTTCATTGTCATTTGTTTCTAGGTATTTTTTCATTTCCTTTTTGATTTCTTCAGTGATCTCTTGGTTATTAAGTAGTGTGTTGTTTAGCCTCCATGTGTTTGTGTTTCTTACAGATTTTTTCCTGTAACTGATACCTAGTCTCATAGCGTTGTGTTCAGCAAAGATACTTGATATGATTTCAGTTTTCTTAAGATAACTGAGGCTTGATTTGTGACCCACTATATGATTTATCCTGGAGAATGTTCCATGAGCACTTGAGAAGAAAGTGTATTGTGTTGTTTTTGGATGTAATGTCCTATAAATATCAATTAAATCCATCTTGTCTAATACGTCATTTAAACCTTGTGTTTCCTTATTTATTTTCATTTTGGTTCACCTGTCCATTGGTGAAAGTGGGGTGTTAAAGTCCCCTACTATGATTGTGTTACTGTCAATTTCCCCTTTTATGGCTGTTAGCATTTGCCTTAGGTATTGAAATGCTCTTATGTTGGGTGCATAAATATTTACAATTTTTATATCTTCTTCTTGGATCGATCCCTTGATCATTATGTAGTGTCCTTCTTTGTCTCTTGTAATAGTCTTTATTTTGACATGTATTTTGTCAGATATGAGTATTGCTACTCCTGCTTTCTTTTGATTTCCATTTGCATGGAATATCTTTTTCCAACCCCTCACTTTTAGTCTGTATGTTTCCATAGTTCTGAAGTTGGTCTCTTGTAGACAGCATACATACGGGTTTTATTTTTGCGTCCATTCAGCCAGTCTATGTCTTTTGTTTGGGGCATTTTATCCATTTACATTTAAGGTAATTATCGATATGTATGTTCCTATTACCATTTTCTTAATTATTTTGGGTTTGTTTTTATTGGTCTTTTCGTTCTCTTGTGTTTCCTACCTAGAGAAGTTCCTTTAGCATTTGTTGTAATGCTGGTTTGGTGGCGTTGGATTCTCTTAACTTTTGCTTGTTTGTAAAGGTTTTAATTTCTCCATCGAATCTGAATGAGATCCTTACTGGTTAGAGTAATCTTGGTTGTAGATTTTTCCCTTTCATCACTTTAAATATGTCCTGCCACTCCCTTCTGGCTTGCAGAATTTCTGCTGAAAGATCAACTGTTAACCTTATGGGGATTCCCTTGTATGTTAATTGTTGATTTTCCTTTGCTGCTTTTAATACTTTTTTTTTGCATTTAATTTTTCAAAGTTTCATTAATATGTATCTTGGTGTGTTTCACCTTGGATTTATCCTTTATGGGATGGTCTGCACTTCCTGGACTTGATTGACTCATTCCTTTCCCATGTTAGAGAAGTTTTCAACTATAATCTCTTCAAATATTTTCTCATTCCCTTTCTTTTTCTCTTCTTTTGTGACCCCTATAATTTGAATGTTGGTGTGGTTAATGTTGTCCCAGAAATCTCTGAGACTGTCCTCAATTCTTTTCATTATTTTTTCTTTTTTCTGCTGTTGGTAGTTATTTCCACTATTTTATCTTCCAGGTCACTTTTCTGTTCTTCTGCCTCAGTTATTCTGCTATTGATTCCTTCTAGAGAATTTTAAATTTCATTTATTGTGTTGTTCATCATCAATGTTTGTTTTCTCTTTAGTTGTTTTAGGTCCTTGTTATACGTTTCTTGTATTTTCTCCATTCTATTTCCGAGATTTTGGATCATCTTTACTATCATTACTCTGAATTCTTTTTCAGGTAGACTGCCTATTTCCTCTTCATTTGTTTGTTCTTGTGGGTTTTTACCTTGCTCCTTCATCTGCTGCATATTTCTCTGTCTCATTTTGTTTAAACTACTGGGTGGGGTCTCCTTTTCACAGACTTCAAGTTCGTAGTTCCTGGGTTTTTTTGGTGTCTTACCCCAGTGGGTGAGGTTGGTTCAGTGTGTTGTGTAGGATTACTGGTGTAGGGGACTGATTCCTGTATTCTGGTGGGTGGGGCTGGATCTTGTCTTTCTGGTGTGCAGGCCCGCTTCTGGTGGTGTGTTTTGTAGTGACTGTGAACTTAGTATGATTTTAGACGGCCTCTCTTCTAATGGGTTGTGTTTTGTTCCTGTCTGGCTAGTTGTTTGGCATGGGATGATCAGCAATGGAGTTTGCTGGCCCTTGGATGGAGCTGGGTCTTAGCGTTGAGATGGAGATCTCTGGGAGAGCTCTTGCCAGTTGATATTATGTGGGGCTGGGAGGTCTCTTGTGGTCCAATGTCCTGATCTCAGCTTTCCCACCTCAGAGGCTCAGTCCTGACATCAGGCCAGAGCACCAAGACCCTGTTAGCCACACGGCACAGTAGAGGAGGGAGGAAAAAAAAGAAATTATTAAAATTAAAATTAAAATAACAATAAAAAGAAGAGAGCAACCAAACCAATAAACACATCCACCAATGATAACAAGCGCTAAACACTAAACTAAGATAAACATAAAATCAGAAATATATCAGTCACAGACAGGAAACCACAACACTACAGTTGCTACCAAAGTCCACTGTCTCAAGTTTGGGAATATTCATTTTCTATTCAGTTTCTCCACAGATGCAGGGTTCATGAAGATGATGTGGGGATTTAATCCACTGCTCCTGAGGCTGCATGGAGAAATTTCCCTTTCTCTTCTTTGTTTGCACAGCTCCTGTTGTTCAGATTTGGATTTGGCCCCAACTCTGCATGTAAGTCACCTGAGGGTGTCTGTTCTTCATTCAGACAGGATGGAGTTAAAATATCAGTTGATTAGGGGGCTTTTGCTCACTCAGGTGGGAGGGAGGGAGGGATATGGAATATGGGGTGAGCCTGTGGTGGTAGAGGCTGGTGTGACGTTGCAACAGCCTGAGGCACACTGTGTGTTTCCCCGAGGAAATTGTCTCTGGATCACGGTACCCTGGCAGTGGTGGGCTGCACAGGCTCCTGGGAGGGGAGGTGTGGATAGTGACCTGTGCTTGCACACAGGCTTCTTGGTGGCTGCAGCAGCAGCCTTAGAGTTTCATGCCCGTCTCTGGGGTCTGCGCTGATAGCCGTGGCTTGTGCCTCTCTCTGGAGCTCCTTTAGGCAGTGCTCTGAATCCCCTCTCCTTGTGCACCCTGAAACAATGGTCTCTTGCCTCTTAGGCATTTCCAGACATTTTCCTGGACTCCCTCCGGGCTAGCTGTGGCACACTAGCCTCCTTCAGGTTGTGTTCACGCAGCCAACCCCAGTCCTCTCCCTGGGATCTCACCTCTGAAGCCCGAGCCTCAGCTCCCAGCCCCCACCCTCCCTGGCAGGTGAGCAGACAAGTGTCTCAGGCTGGTGAGTGCTAGTTGACACTGATCCTCTGTGCAGGAATCTCTCTACTTTGCTCTCTCCACCCCTGTTGCTGCACTCTCCTCCGTGGCTCCAAAGCTTCCCTCCCACCCATCCCCCCATCTCGGCCAGTGAAGGGGCTTCCTAGTGTGTGGAAACCTTTCCTCCTTCACAGCTCGCTCCCAGAGGTGCGTGTCCCATCCCTATTGTTTTGTCTCTGCTTTTTCTTTTTTCTTTTGCCCTACCCAGGTACGTGGGCATTTTCCTGCCTTTTTGGAAGTCTGAGGTCTTCTGCCAGCATTAGTAGGTGTTCTGTAGGAGTTGTTCCACATGTAGATATATTTTTGATGTATTTGTGGGGAGGAAGGTGATCTCCACGTCTTACTCCTCCACCATCTTAAAGATCCCCTGCTAGATGAGGACTTTAAATCAACTGTCCTAAATATGCTCAAAGAGCTAAATAGATCCATGGAATAAAACTAAGAGGAAGTAAGAAAATATGTATGAAATAATATAGAATATTATTAATAATATGTTAATTATAAAAATGAGCTAAATAGAAATTTTTGAGTAGAAAATCATCATAACTTCAGTGAAAATTTCACTAGAGTGTTTCAACAGCAGATTTGAAAAGGAAGAAACACCCTTATGATAGGACAGTTGAAATTATCCAGTCTGAGAATCAGAGACGAAAAAATATGAACAAGGCTAAGACCTATAGGACATCAACAAGAATACCAATATATACATAATGGGGAGTCACAGAGGGACAGAAGAAAGGGAAAGGGGCAGATAAAATATTTAAAGAAATAATGTTCAAAAACTTCCCAGATTTGATGCACATCTAAAAGCTCAACAAACTCAAAATAGGATGAACCCAAAGAGATATACCCTCAGATCTACCCTCATACACATTAATATTGACTCTAGCCAAAGACAATGAGAAAATGTTTAAAGTATCAAGAGCAAAGTGAGTCATAATGTACAAGTGATTCCCAATAAGAATAAGAGCCAGTTTCTCATCAGAAACCATGGAGGCTAGAAGCCAGTGAGATGACGTATTTAAAGTGCTAAAACATAAAACTGTTAACCAAGAATTCTATATCTGACAAAACTTTTCTTAAAAAAATGGAGGAGGAGGAGAGAAGGCAAAATGGTGGAGTAGAGGACCTTGAGCTCACCTCTTCCCACGAGAACACCAAAATCACAACTAACTGCTAAACAACCATCATTAAAAAAAGAACTGGAATGTACCAGAAAAGATATTCTACATAAAAAGACAAAGAAGAAATTAAATTAGATTGTAGGAGAGGTGCACTCTTGATATAATTAAATCCCATAGGGGAGGAGAGAAGATGGCGGAAGAGTAAGACGTGGAGATCACCTTCCTTCCCACAGATACAGTAGAAATACATCTACACGTGGAACTGCTCCTACAGAACACCCACTGAACACTGGCAGAAAATGTCCGACCTCCAAAAAGGCAAGAAACTCCCCCCGTACTTGGGTAGGGCAAAAGAAAAAAGAAATAACAGAGACAAAAGAATAGGGACGGCACCTGCACCAGTGGGAGGGAGCTCTGAAGGAGGAAAGATTTCCATGCATTAGGAAGTCCCTTCGCGGGCAGAGACTGCGAGTGGCAGAGGGGGGAAGCTTCGGAGCCACAGAGGATAGCGCAGCCACAGGGGTGTGGAGGGCAAAGCGGAGAGGTTCCCGCATGGAGGAGCGGTGCCGACCAGCACTCTCCAGCCCGAGAGGCTTGTCTGCTCCCCTGCCGGGGCGGGCGGGGCTGGGAGCTAAGGCTCAGGCTTCGGAGGTCGGAGCGCAGGGAGAGGACTGGGGTTGGCGGCGTGAACACAGCCTGAAGGGGTTAGTGCACCACATCTAGCCGGGAGGGAGCCTGGGAAAAAGTCTGCAGCTGCCAAAGAGGCAAGAGACTTTTTCTTCCCTCTTTGTTTCCTGGTGCGTGAGGAGAGGGGATTCAGAGCGCCGCCTAAATGAACTTCAGAGACTGGAGCGAGCCGCGGCTATCAGCGCGGATCCCACAGCAACAGGGGCACAGAGGGAAAAACGGAGAGATTCCCGCACAGAGGCTCGGCGCCGAGCAGCACTCAGCAGCCCGAGAGGCTTGTCTGCTCAGCCGCCGGGGCAGGCGGGGGCTGGGAGCTGAGGCTCGGGCTTCGGCCGGATCACAGGGAGAGGACTGGGGCTGGCGGCGTGAACACAGCCTGAAGGGGTTAGCGCACCACAGCTGGCTGGGAGGGAGACCGGGAAAAAGTCTGCAGCTGCCGAAGAGGCAAGAGACCTTTTCTTGCCTCTTTGTTTCATGGCTCGCAGGGAGAGGGGATTCAGAGCACCACCAAAGGAACTCCAGAGAAGGGCGCAAGCCGCAGCTATCAGCGCAGATCCCACAGCAACAGAGGCGCAGAGGAAAAAACGGAGAGACTCCCACACAGAGGCTGGGCGCCAAGCAGCGCTCACCAGCCCGAGAGGCTTGTCTGCTCAGCCGCAGGGGCGGGCGGGGCTGGGAGCTGAGGCTTGGCTTCGGTCGGATCGCAGGGAGAGGACTGGGGCTGGCGGCGTGAACACAGCCTGAAGGGGTTAGCGCACCACAGCTGGCTGGGAGGGAGACCAGGAAAAAGTCTGCAGCTGCGGAAGAGGCAAGAGACTTTTTCTTGCCTCTTTGTTTCGCAGCGCGCAAGGAGAGGGGATTCAGAGCGCCGCCTAAACGAACTCCAGAGAAGGGTGTGAGCCGCAGCGATCAGCGTGGACCACAGAGACGGGCGTGAGACGCTGGGGCTGCTGCTGCCGCCTCCAAAAAGCCTGTGTGTGAGCAGAGGTCACTCTCCACACTGCCCCTCCCGGTAGCCTGTGCAGCCCGCCACTGCCAGGGTCCCGTGATCCGGGGACAACTTCCCCGGGAAAACGCACTGCGCACCTCAGGCTGCTGCAACGTCACGCCGGCCTCTGACGCTGCAGGCTCGCGCCGCCTCCTCTGTACCCCTCCCTCCCTGCGGCCTGAGTGAACCAGCGCCCCCGAAGCAGCTGCTCCTTTAACCCCGTCCTGTCTGGGCGGGGAATAGATGCCCTCAGGCGACCTACATGCAGAGGCGGGTCCAAATCCAAAGCTGAACCCCAGGAGCTGTGCAAACAGGGAAGAGAAGGGGAAATCTCTCCCAGCAGCCTCAGAAGCAGCGGATTAAAACTCCACAAACAACTTGATGGGCCTGCATCTGTTGAATACCAGAATAGACAACGAATCATCCCAAATTCAGGAGGTGGACTTTCGGAGCAGGATATATTAATTTTTCCCCTTTTCCTTTTTTTTTGTGAGTGTATATGTATATGCTTCTGGGTGAGATTTTGTCTGTATAGCTTTGCTTTATAATAGCTATATTTTACTTCACTATATTATAGCCTCTTTCTTTCTTTCTATTTTTCCTCCCTTTTACTCTGAGCTGTGTGGACGAAAGGCTCTTGGTGCTCCAGCCAGGCATCAGGGCCGTGCCTCTGAGGTGGGAGAGCCAACTTCAGGACACTGGTCCACAAGAGACCTCCCAGCTCCATGTAATACCAAACGGCAAAAATCTCTCAGAGATCTCCATCTCAACATCAAGACCCAGCATCACTCAATGACCAGCAAGCTGCAGTGCTGAACACCCTATGCCAAACAACTAGCAAGACAGGAACACAGCCCCATCCATTAGCAGAGAGGCTGCCTAAAATCATAATAAGGCCACGGACACCCCAAAATACACCACCAGACGTGGATGTGCCCACCAGAAAGACAAGATCCAGCCTCATCCACCAGAGCTCAGGCACTAGTTCCCTACAATAGGAAGCCTACACAACCCACTGAACCAACCTTAGCCACTAGGGACAGATACCAAAAACAACGGGAACTACAAACCTGCAGCCTGTGAAAAGGAGACCCCAAACACAGTAAGATAAGCAAAATGAGACGACAGAAAAACACACAGCAGATGAAGGAGCAGGGTCAAAACACACCAGACTTAACAAATGAAGAGGAAATAGGTAGTCTACCTGAAAAAGAATTCAGAATAATGATAGTAAGGATGATCCAAAATCTTGGAAATAGAATGGACAAAATGCAAGAAACATTTAACAAGGACGTAGAAGAACTAAAGAGGAACCAAGCAACGATGAAAAACACAATAAATGAAATTAAAAATACTCTAGATGGGATCAATAGCAGAATAACTGAGGCAGAAGAAAGGATAAGTGACCTGGAAGATAAAATGGTGGAAATAACTACTGCAGAGCAGGATAAAGAAAAAAGAATGAAAAGAACTGAGGACAGTCTCAGAGACCTCTGGGACAACATTAAACACACCAACATTCGAATTATAGGGGTCCCAGAAGAAGAAGAGAAAAAGAAAGGGACTGAGAAAATATTTGAAGAGATTATAGTTGAAAACTTCCCTAATATGGGAAAGGAAATAGTTAATCAAGTCCTGGAAGCACAGAGAGTCCCATACAGGATAAACCCAAGGAGAAACACGCCAAGACACATATTAATCAAACTGTCAAAAATTAAATATAAGGAAAACATATTAAAGGCAGCAAAGGAAAAACAACAAATAACACACAAAGGAATCCCCAAAAGGTTAACATCTGATCTTTCAGCAGAAACTCTGCAAGCCAGAAGGGAGTGGCAGGATATACTTAAAGTGATGAAGGAGAAAAACCTACAACCAAGATTACTCTACCCAGCAAGGATCTCATTCAAATGTGATGGAGAAATTAAAACTTTTACAGACAAGCAAAAGCTGAGAGAGGTCAGCACCACCAAACCAGCTTTACAACAAATGCTAAAGGAACTTCTCTAAGGAAGAAACACAAGAGAAGGAAAACACCTACAATAACAAACCCAAAACATTTAAGAAAATGGGAATAGGAACATATATATCGATAATTACCTTGAATGTAAATGGATTAAATGCTCCCACCAAAAGACACAGGCTGGCTGAATGGATACAAAAACAAGACCCATATATATGCTGTCTACAAGAGACCCACTTCATACCTAGAGACACATACAGACTGAAAGTGAGGGGATGGAAAAAGATATTCCATGCAAATGGAAATCAAAAGACAGCTGGAGTAGCAATTCTCATATCAGACAAAATAGACTTTAAAATAAAGACTATTACAAGAGACAAAGAAGGACACTATATAATGATCAAGGGATCTATCCAAGAGGAAGGTATAACAATTGTAAATATTTATGCACCCAACATAGGAGCACCTCAATACATAAGGCAAATACTAACAGCCATAAAAGGGGAAATCGACAGCAACACAATCATAGTAGGGGACTTTAACACCCCACTTTCACCAATGGACAGATCATCCAAAATGAAAATAAATAAGGAAACACAAGCTTTAAATGATACATTAAACAAGATGGACTTAATTGATATTTATAGGACATTCCACCCCAACACAACACAATACACATTTTTCTCAAGTGCTCATGGAACATTCTCCAGGATAGATCATATCTTGGGTCACAAATCAAGCCTTGGGAAATTTAAGAAAATTGAAATCGTATCAAGTATCTTTTCCGACCACAACGCTATGAGACTAGATATCAATTCCAGGAAAAGATCTGTAAAAAATACAAACACATGGAGGCTACACAATACATTACTTAACAATGAAGTGATTACTGAAGAAATCAAAGGGGAAATCAAAAAATACCTAGAAACAAATGACAATGGAGATACGATGACCCAAAACCTATGGGACGCAGCAAAAGCAGTGCTAAGAGGGAAGTTTATAGCAATACAAGCCTACCTCAAGAAACAGGAAACATCTCGAATAAACAACCTAACCTTGCACCTGAAGCAATTACAGAAAGAAGAACAAAAAAACCCCAAAGCCAGCAGAAGGAAAGAAATTATAAATATCAGGTCAGAAATAAATGAAAAAGAAATGAAGGAAACAATAGCAAAAATCAATGAAACTAAAAACTGGTTCTTTGAGAAGATAAACAAAATTGATAAACCATTAGCCAGACTCATCAAGAGAAAAAGGGAGAAGAATCAGATCAATAGAATTAGAAATGAAAAAGGAGAAGTAACCACTGACAGTGCGGAAATACAAAAGATCATGAGAGATTACTACAAGCAACTCTATGCCAATAAAATGGACAACATGGAAGAAATGGACAGATTCTTAGAAATGCACAAACTGCCGAGACTGAACCAGGAAGAAATAGAAAATATGAACAGACCAATCACAAGCACTGAAATTGAAACTGTGATTAAAAATCTTCCAACAAACAAAAGCCCAGGACCAGATGGCTTCACAGGTGAATTCTATCAAACATTTAGAGACGAGCTAACACCTATCCTTCTCAAACTCTTCCAAAATATTGCAGAGGGAGGAACACTCCCAAACTCATTCTACGAGGCCACCATCACCCTGATACCAAAACCAGGCAAAGATGTCACAAAGAAAGAAAACTACAGGCCAATATCACTGATTAACATAGATGCAAAAATCCTCAACAAAATACTAGCAAACAGTATCCAACAGCACATTAAAAGAATCATACACCATGATCAAATGGGGTTTATCCCAGGAATGCAAGGATTCTTCAATATACGCAAATCAATCAATGTGATAAACCATATTAACAAATTGAAGGAGAAAAACCATATGATCATCTCAATAGATGCAGAGAAAGCTTTCGACAAAATTCAACACCCATTTATGATAAAAGCCCTGCAGAAAGTAGGCATACAGGGAACTTTTCTCAACATAATAAAGGCCATATATGACAAACCCACAGCCAACATTGTCCTCAATGGTGAAAAACTGAAACCATTTCCACTAAGATCAGGAACAAGACAAGGGTGCCCACTCTCACCACTATTATTCAACATAGTTTTGGAAGTGTTAACCACAGCAATCAGAGAAGAAAAAGAAATAAAAGGAATCCAAATCGGAAAAGAAGAAGTAAAGCTGTCAGTATTTGCAGATGACATGATACTATACATAGAGAATCCTAAAGATGCTACCAGTAAACTCCTAGAGCTAATCAATGAATTTGGTAAAGTAGCAGGATAGAAAATAAATGCACAGAAATCTCTTGCATTTCTATACACTAATGACGAAAAATCTGAAAGTGAAATTAAGAAAACACTCCCATTTACCATTGCAACAAAAAGAATAAAATATCTAGGAATAAACGTACCTAAGGAGACAAAAGACCTGTATGCAGAAAGTTATAAGACACTGATGAAAGAAATTAAAGATGATACAAATAGATGGAGAGATATACCATGTTCCTGGATTGGAAGAATCAACATTGTGAAAATGACTCTACTACCCAAAGCAATCTACAGATTCAATGGAATCCCTATCAAACTACCACTGGCATTTTTCACAGAACTAGAACAAAAAATTTCACAATTTGTATGGAAACACAAAAGACCCCGAATAGCCAAAGCAATCTTGAGAACGAAAAATGGAGCTGGGGGAATCAGGCTCCCTGACTTCAGACTATATTACAAAGCTTCAGTAATCAAGACAGTTTGGTACTGGCACAAAAACAGAAATATAGATCAATGGAACAGGATAGAAAGCCCAGAGATAAACCCACACACATATGGTCACCTTATCTTTGATAAAGGAGGCAAGCATATACAGTGGAGAAAAGACAGCCTCTTCAATAAGTGGTGCTGGGAAAATTGGACAGGTACATGTAAAAGTATGAAAATAGAACACTCCCTGAAACCATGCACAAAAATAAACTCCAAATGGATTAAAGACCTAAGTGTAAGGCCAGACACTATCAAACTCTTAGAGGAAAACATAGGCAGAACACTCTATGACATACATCACAGCAAGATTCTTTTTGACCCAGCTCCCAGAGAAATGGAAATAAGAACACAAATAAACAAATGGGACCTAATGAAACTTAAAAGCTTTTGCACAGCAAAGGAAACCATAAACAAGACCAAAAGACAACCATCAGAATGGGAGAAAATATTTGCAAATGAAGCATCTGACAGAGGATTAATCTCCAAAACATACAAGCAGCTCATGCAGCTCAATATCAAAAAAACAAACAACCCAATCTAAAAATGGGCAGAAGACCTAAATAGAAATTTCTCCAAAGAAGATACACAGATGGCCTACAGACACATGAAAGAATGCTCAACATCATTAATCATTAGAGAAATGCAAATCAAAACTACAATGAGATATCATCTCACACCGGTCAGAATGGCCATCATCAAAAAATCTAGAAACTATCAATGCTGGAGAGGGTGTGGAGGAAAGGGAACACTCTTTCACTGTTGGTGGGAATGTAAATTGATACAGCCACTATGGAGAACAGTATGGAGGTTCCTTAAAAAACTACAAATAGAACTACCATACGACCCTGCAATCCCAATACTGGGGATATACCCTGAGAAAACCATAGGTCAAAAAGAATCATGTACCAAAATGTTCATTGAAGCTCTATTTACAATAGCCAGGACATGGAAGCAACCTAAATGTCCATCGACAGATGAATGGATAAAGAAGATGTGGCACATATATACAATGGAATATTACTCAGCCATGAAAAGAAATGAAATGGGGGTATTTGTAATGAGGTGGATGGAGTTAGAGTCTGTCCTACAGAGTGAAGTAAGTCAGAAAGAGAAAAACAAATACAGTATGCTAACACATATATACGGAATCTAAGGGAGAAAAAAAAAAGGCCATGAAGAACCTAGTGGCAAGACGGGAATAAAGACACAGACCTACTAGAGAATGGACTTGAGGATATGGGGAGGGGGTGGGGTGAGATGTGACAGGGTAAGAGAGTGTGATGGATATATATACACTACCAAATGTAAAATAGATAACTAGTAGGAAGCAGCCGCATAACACAGGGAGATCAGCTCAGTGCTTTGTGACCACCTAGAGGGGTGGGATGGGGAGGGTGGGAGGGAGGGAGATGCAAGAGAAATGGGAACATATTGTATATGTATAACTGATTCACTTTGTTATAAAGCAGAAGCTAACACACCATTGTATGGCAATTATACTTCAATAAAGATGTTTAAAAAAAAATCCCATATCCTGTAATGGGCATCCCAGAAACTGGAGAATAATTATATTGTGAAAGTTCTCCCATGGAAGTGAGAGTTCTGAGCCCCACCTTTGGCTCACCAGTCTGGGGGTCTGGCATCAGGAGGAGGAGCCCCCAAAGCATTTGGCTTTGAAGGCCAGCAGGTCTTAATTGTAGGAGCTCCACAGGAGTGGGGGAAACAGAGACTCCACAGTGGGAGGATGCACACAAGTTCTCATGTGCCCCAGGACCCAGGGCAAAATTAGTGACTTCAAAGGAGCCTGGGCCAGACCTACCTTCTGGTCTTCAAGGGTCTCCAATGGAAGGGGGGTGCAGCTGTGGCTCTCTCTTGGGACATAAAGGTGGCTGGTGAACATATCCAGGATTACTCATCTGAAGGCTGACATCTTGCTTGGGACATTAGCACCAATATCTGCCCTCACCCAAAAGCCTGCAGGCTCCAGTGTTGGGATGCATCAGGCCAAAGAACAAAAAGGGCAGGAACACAGTCCCACTAATCAACAGACAGGCTACCTAAAGACTTCCTGAGCCTACAGCCACCTCTAGACATGACCCTTGATATGTCCCTGTCCACCGGAAGGCCAAGGCACAACTCCACCCACCAGTGGTCAGGCACTGGCCCTTCCCAACAGGAAGCCTACACAAGCCTCTAGAACAGCCTCATCCACCAGAGGGCAGACACCACAAGCAAGAAATATACAGTCTCACACTCCATGGAACTGAGTCTACAAAACAGGTCAGAACATATCCTGGGACCAGCTAGTCCCTGGACATTGGGTGACTAGAGGGGAGTGTACTGCTGGGACACAAAGGACATCCCCCACAGAGGGCCACTTCTCCAAGGCCCAGAAACATACCTAACTTTCCACATACATAAAAATACAAATAGAAGTCAATACAAAATGAGATAGCAGAGGAGCATGTTCCAGATGAAGGAACAAGATAAAACCCCAGAAGAACAACTAATTGGCAATCATAAGGATCATACAGATGATCCAAGAACTCAGGAAAAGAATGGATGCAAAGAACAAGAATTTTAAAAAGTTTTTAACAAAGAATTAGGAAAAATAAAGAACAACCAAAGTTGAAGAATATAATAAATGAGATGAAAAATACACTAGATGGAATCAATAGCAGAATAAATGAGGCAGAAGAATGGATAAGTGAGCTGGAAAACAGAGTGGTGGAAATCACTGCTGCAGAACAGAATAAACAAACAAAAAGAATGAGGACAGTTTAAGAGTCCTCTCAGACAATGTCAAAGGCACCAACAATCGCATTATAGGGGTCCCAGAATGAGAAGAGAGAGAGAGAAAAGGCCTGAGAAGTTATTTGAAGAGATAATAGCAGAAAACTTCCCTAACATGGGAAAGGAAGCAGTCACCCAAGTCTAGGAAGAGCAGAGAGCCCCACACAGGATCAACCAAAGGAGGAACACACCGTGATATATATTAATCAAATTGAGGAAAATTAAATACAATGAGAAAGTATTAAAAGCAAGAAGAGAAAAGTAACAAATAATATACAAAGGAATCTTCATAAGGTTATCAGCTGAGTTTTCAGCAGAAAATCTGCAGGCCACAAGGGAGTGGCACATTATATTTAAAGTAAAGAAAAAGTGACAACCAAGAATATTCTACACAAGAAGGTTCTCACTCATATTTCACAGAGGAATCAAAAGTTTTACAGAGAAGCAAAAGCTTAAAGAATTCACACCACCAAACAAGCTTTACAACAAATGCTAAAGGAACTTCTCTAGGCGGAAAAAAAAGGGTCAAAACTAGAAACAAGAAAATTACAAAATGTGAAAGCTCACATGTAAAGGCAAACACTCAGTAAAAGTAGGAAATTATCCACACACAAATATGATATATAAACCAATAATCATGAGAGGAGGAGAGTACAAATGCAGGATATTTGAAGTGCAATTGAAATTAATAGATCAGCAACTTAAAACAATCAGGTATGTATATAGACTGCTATTTCAAAACCTCATGTTAACCACAAACCAAAACTCTAATAGATATACACACAAGTAAGAAAAAGGAATCCAAACACAACACTAAAAAAAAAAAATCAGATCACAAGAGAACAGGAGAAAAAGAAAGGGAGACCAAAGCCCTACAAAAACAAATCATAAACAGCTAACAAAATGACAATAAGGCATACATATTGGTAATTACCTTCAATGTAAATGCATTAAATGCTCCAACCAAAAGACATAGACTGGCTGAATGGATACAAAAACAAGACCTGTATATGTGCTGTCTACAAGAGACCCATTTCACACCTAGGGACACATACCGACTGAAAGTGAGAGGATGGAAAAAGATATTCCATGCAAAAGGAAATCAAAAGAAAGCTAGAGTAGCAATACTCGTATCAGACAAAAAAGAATTTAAACCAAGACTATTACAAAAGAGACTTCCCTGGTGGCACAGTGGTTAAGAATCTGCCTGCCAATGCAGGGGACATGGGTTCAATCCCTGGTCTGGGAAGATCTCACGTGCCATGGAGCAACTAAGCCTAGTGAACCACAACTACTGAGCCTGCGCTCTACAGCCCATGTGCCACAACTACTGAGCCCATGTGCTGCAACTACTGAAGCCCACATGCCTAGAACCCATGCTCCACAACAAGAGAAGCCACTACCATGAGAAGCCCATGCATCACAATGAAGAGTAACCCCCACTCACCACAGCCAGAGAAAGCCCATACACAGCAATGAAGAACCAACGCAGACAAAATGCACAAAAAGCTTTCGACAAAATTCAACACCCATTTATGATAAAAACCCTCCAGAAAGTAGGCTGAGAGGGAACTTTTCTCAACATAATAAAGGCCAGGAGGTCGGAGAAGATAGCGGAAGAGTAAGACGTGGAAATCACCTTCCTCCCCACAGATACATCAGAAATACATCTACACGTGGAACTGCTCCTATAGAGCACCCACTGAACACTGGCAGAAGACCTCAGACCTCCCAAAAGGCAAGAAACTCCCCACGTACCTGGGTAGGGCAAAAGAAAAAAGAAAAAACAGAGACAAAAGAATAGGGATGGGACCTGCACCAGTGGGAGGGAGCTGTGAAGGAGGAAAGGGTTCCACACACTAGGAAAGCCCCTTCACGGGCGGAGACTGTGGGTGGCAGAGTGGGGAGCTTCAGAGCCACGGAGGAGAGTGCAGCAAAAGGGGTACGGAGGGCAAAGCGGAGAGATTCCCGCACAGAGGATCTGTGCCGACCAGCACTCACCAGCCCGAGAGGCTTGTCTGCTCACCCGCAGGGGCGGGTGGGGGCTGGGAGCTGAGGCTCGGGTTTCGGAGGTCAGACCCCAGGGAGAGGACTGGGGTTGGCAGCGTGAATACAGCCTGAAGGGGTTAGTGTACCATGGCTAGCCGGGAGGGAGTCCGGGAAAAGGTCTGGAGCTGCCGAAGAGGCAAGAGACTTTTTCATCCCTCTTTGTTTCCTAGTGCGCGAGGAGAGGGGATTAAGAGCGCTGCTTAAAGGAGCTCCAGAGACAGGGGCAAGCCGCAGCTATCAGCGCGGACCCCAGAGACGGGAATGAGACGCTAAGGCTGCTGCTGCAGCCACCAAGAAGCCTGTGTGCAAGGACAGGTCACTATCCACACCTCCCCTCCTGGGAGGCTGTGCAGCCTGCCACGGCCAGGGTCCCGTCATCCAGGGACAACTTCCCTGAGAGAACGCACGGCGTGCCTCAGGCTGCTGCAACGTCATGCTGGCCTCTGCAGCCGCAGGCTCGCCCCACATCAGTACCCCTCCCTCCTCCCGGCCTGAGTGAGCCAGAGCCCTCGAATCAGCTGTTCCTTTAACCCCGTCCTGTCTAAGCGAAGAACAGACGCCCTCAGGCGACCTACACGCAGAGGCGGAGCCAAATCCAAAGCTGAGCCCCAGGAGCTGTGCGAACAAAGAAGAGAAAGGGAAATTTCTCCCTGCAGCCTCAGAAGCAGCGGATTAAAGCTCAACAATCAACTTGATGTACCCTGCATCTGTGGAATACCTGAATAGACAACGAATCATCCCAAATTGAGCAGGTGGACTTTGGGAGCAAGATATATTATTTTTTCCCCTTTTCCTCTTTTTGTGAGTGTGTATGTGTATGCTTCTGTGTGAGATTTTGTCTGTATAGCTTTGCTTTCACCATTTGTCCTAGGGTTCTGTCCATCCGTTTTTTGTTTGTTTGTTTGTTTTACTTAAAAAAATTTTTTTCTTAATAATTATTTTTTATTTTTATTTTAATAACTTTATTTTATTTTACCTTATTTTATTTTATTTTATTTTATCCTCTTTCTTTCTTTCTTTCTTTCTTTCATTTTTTCTCCCTTTTCCTCTGAGCCATGTGGATGAAAGGCTCTTGGTGCTCCAGCCAGACATCAGGGCGGTGCCTTTGAGGTGAGAGAGCCAACTTCAGGACACTGGTCCACAAGAGACCTCCCAGCTCCATGTAATCTCAAATGGCGAAAATCTCCCAGAGATCTCCATCTCAACACCAAGACCCAGCTTCACTCAATGACCAGCAAGCTACAGTGCTGGACACCCTATGCCAAACAACTAGCAAGACAGGAACACAAACCCACCTATTAGCAGAGAGGCTGCCTAAAATCATAATAAGGTCACAGACATCTCAAAACACACCACCAGACATGGATCTGCCCACCAGAAAGACAAGATCCAGCCTCATCCACCAGAACACAGGCACTAGTCCCCTCCACCAGGAAGCCCACACAACTCACTGAACCAACCTTAGCCACTGGGGACAGACACCAAAAACAACGGGAACTACAAACCTTCAGCCTGCGAAAAGCAGACCCCAAACACAGTAAGATAAGCAAAATTAGAAGACAGAAAAACACACAGCAGATGAAGGATCAAGATAAAAACCCACCAGACCTAACAAATGAAGAAGAAATAGGCAGTCTACCTGAAAACTAATTCAGAATACCATAATAAAGGCAATATATGACAAACCCACAGCCAACATTGTTCTCAATGGTGAAAAACTGAAACCATTTCCACTGAGATAAAGAACAAGACAAGGTTGCCCACACTCACCACTGTTATTCAACATAGTTATGGAAGTTTTAGTCACAGCAATCAGAGAAGAAAAAGAAATAAAAGGAATCCAAATTGGAAAAGAAGAAGTAAAGCTGTCACTGTTTGCAGATGACATGATACTATACATAGAGAATCCTAAAGATGCTACCAGAAAACTACTAGAGCTAATCACTGAATTTGATAAAGTAGCAGGATACAAAATTAATGCACAGAAATCTCTTGTATTCCTATACACTAATGATAAAAAATCTGAAAGTGAAATTAAGAAAACACTCCCATTTACCATTGCAACAAAAAGAATAAAATATCTGGGAATAAAACTACCTAAGGAGACAAAAGACCTGTATGCAGAAAATTATGACAGTGATGAAAGAAATTAAAGATGATACAGTTAGATGGAGAGATAAACCATGCTCTTGGATTGGAAGAATCAACATTGTGAAAATGACTATACTACCCAAAGCACTCTACAGATTCAATGCAGTCCCTTCAAACTACCACTGGAATTTTTCACAGAACTAGAACAAAAATTTCACAATTTATATGGAAACACAAAAGACCCCAAATAGCCAAAGCAATCTTGAGAAAGAAAAACGGAACTGGAGGAATCAGGCTCCCTGGCTTCAGGCTATACTACAAAGCTACAGTAATCAAGACAGTATGGTACTGACACAGAAACAGAAATATATATCAATGGAACAGGTTAGGAAGCCCAGAGATAAACCCACGCACATATAGTCAACTTATCTTTGATAAATAAGCAAGAATAAACTGTGGAGAAAAGACAGCCTCTTCAATAAGTGCTGCTGGGGAAACTGGACAGCTGCATGTAAAAGAATGAAATTAGAACACTCTCTAACACCATACACAAAAACAAACTCAAAATGGCTTAAAGATCTAAATGTAAGGCCAGACACCATCAAACTCTTAGAGGAAACCATACGCAGAAAACTCTATGACATAAATCACAGAAAGATTCTTTTTGACCCAGCTCCTAGAGAAATGGAAATTAAAACAAAAATAAACAAATGGGACCTAATGAAACATAAAAGCTTTTGCACAGCAAAGGAAACTATAAACAAGATGAAAAGACAGCCCTCAGAATGGGAGAAAATATTTGCAAATGAAGCAATTGACAAAGGATTAATCTCCAAAACATACAAGCAACTCATGCAGCTCAATATCAAAAAAAAAAAACAACCCAATCCAAAAGTAGGCAGAAGACCTAAATAGACATTTCTCCAAAGAAGATATACAGATTGCCAACAAACACATGAAAGAATGCTCAACACAATTAACCATTAGAGAAATGCAAATCAAAACTACAATGAGATATCATCTCGCACCGTTCAGAATGGCCATCATCAAAAAATCTACAAACAATATATGCTGGAGAGGGTGTGGAGAAAAGGGAACCCTGTTGCACTGCTGGTGGGAATGTAAATTGATACAGCCACTATGGAGAACAGTATGGAGGTTCCTTAAAAAACTAAAAATAGAACTACCATACGACCCAGCAATCCCATTACTGGGCATATGCCCTGAGAAAACCATAATTCTAAAGAGTCATGTACCAAAATATTCATTGCAGCTCTATTTACAATAGCCAAGACATGGAAGCAACCTAAGTGTGCATGAACAGATGAATGGATAAAGAAGATGTGGCACATATATACAATGGAATATTACTCAGCCTTAAAAAGGAACAAAACTGATTTATTTATAGTGAGGTGGATGGACCTAGAGACTGTCATACAGAGTGAAGTAAGTCAGAAAGAGAAAAACAAATACCGTATGCTAACACATATATATAGAATCTAAAAAAAAAGGTCTGAAGAACCTAGTGGCAAGACGGGAATAAAGATGCAGACCTACTAGAGAATAGACTTGAGGATACGGGGAGTGGGAAGCATAAGCTGGGACAAAGTGAGAGTGGCATGGACAAATATACACTACCAAACGTAAAATTGATTGGTAGTGGGATGCAGCCACATATCACAGGGAGATCAGCTTGGTACTTTCTGACCACCTAGAGGGGTGGGATACGGAGTGTGGGAGGGAGGGAGATGCAAGAGGGAAGAGATATGGGGACATATGTATATGTATAACTGATTCACTTTGTTCTAAATCAGAAACTGACACACCATTGTAAAGCAATTATACTCTAATAAAGATGTTAAAAAAATAAATATAATTTAAAATAAATAAATAAATAAATAAATAAATGTATTTTTAAAAAGACTATTACAAGAAACAAAGAAGGACAGTACATAATGATCAAGGGACCAATCCAAAAGATATAACAATTGTATATATATGTATGTACCCAACATAGGAGCACCTCAACATATAAGCCAATGTTAACAGACATTAAAGAAGAAATTGACAGTAACACAATAAGAGCTGGGGATTTTAGCACCACACTTACATCAATGGACAGGTGGTCCAGACAGAACATCAATAAGGAAACACAGGTCTGAAATGGCACATTAAACAAGATGGAATTAATAGATATTTATAGGGCATTCTTCTGAAACAGAAGAATACACATTCTTTTCAAGTGCACATGGAACATTTTCTAGGAATGATCACATGCTGTGCCACAAAGCAAGCCTCAGTAAACTTAAGGAAATTGAAACTGTATCAACCATCTTTTCTGACAACATTATGAGATTACAAATCAACTGCAAGGAAAAAACAAAACCAAAAGCAAAAACCAAAGACACATGGAGGCTAAACAATGTTCTATTAAGCAACCAATAGATCACTGAGGAAATCAAAAAATACCTAGACACAAATGAAAATGTAAACACAATGATTCAAAACCTGTGGGATGCAGAAAAATCAGTTCTACAAGGGAACATTACAGCAATACAATCTTACCTCAGGAAACAAGAAAAAATCCCATATAAACAATCTAAAAATAGAACTACCATACGACCCAACAATCCAACTACTGGGCATATACCCTGAGAAATCCATAATTCAAAAAGAGTCATGTACCACAATGTTCATTGCAACACTATTTACAATAGCCAGGACATGGAAGGAACCTAAGTGTCCATCGACAGATGAATGGATAAAGAAGATGTGGTGCATATATACAATGGAATATTACTCAGCCATAAAAAGAAATGAAATGGAGTTATTTGTTGTGAGGTGGATGTACCTATAGACAGCCATACAGAGTGAAGTTAGTCAGAAAGAGAAAAACATATACTGTATGCTAACACATATATATATTGAATTAAATAAAAAAAGGTTCTGAAGAACCTAGGGGCAGGACAGGAATAAAGTCGCAGATGTAGGGAATGGACTTTAGGACATGGGGAGGGGGAAGGGTAAGCTGGGTTGAAGTGAGAGAGCATGGACATACATATATACACTACCAAATATAAAATAGATAGCTAGTCGGAAGCAGCCGCATAGCACAAGGAGATTAGCTCGGTGCTTTGTGACCACCTAGAGGGGTGGGATAGGGAGGGTGGGAAGTAGACCCAAGAGGAAGGAGATATGGGTATATATGTATATGTATAGCTCATTTACTTTGTTATATATCAGAAACTAACACACCATTGTAAAGCAATTATAGTCCAATAAATATGTTAAAAATAAATAAATAAAGTAAAATAGGAAAATACACACAAAATTAAAATAAACTCAAAATGGATTAAAGGCCTCAATATAAGGCCGGACACTTATGAAACTTTTAGAGGAAAATATTGGCAGAACACTCTCGTATAAATCACAGCAAGATCTTTTTTGATCCACCTCCTAGAGTAATGAAAATAAAAGCATAACTAAACAAATGGGATCTAATTAAACTTAAAAGCTTTTGCACAGCAAAGGAAACTATAAACAAAACAAAAAGAGAACCCTCAGAATTGGAAAAAATATTTGCAAATGAAGCAACCAGCAAGGGATTAATCTCCAAAATGTAGAAATAGCTCATGCAGCTCAACATCAAAAAACCAAACATCCCAATCAAAAAATTGGCAGAAAAGCTAAATAGACATTTCTCCAAAGAAAACGTACAGATGGCCAAAAAGCCCATGAAAAGATACTCAACATCACTAATTATTAGAGAAATGCAAATGAAAACTACAATGAGGTATCACTTCACACAAGTCAGTATGGCCATCATCCAAAAATCTACAAACATTAAATGTTGGAGAGGGTGTGGAGAAAAGGGAACCCTCAAACCCTATTTGTGGGAATGTAAATTGGTACAGCCCCAATGGAGAACAGTATGGAGGTTTCTTAAAAATCTAAAAATAGAACTACCACATGACCCAGCAATCCACTCCTGGGCATATACTCAGAGAAAACCATAATTCGAAAAGACACATGCACCGCAGTATTCAATGCAGAACTATTTACAATAGCCAAGACATGGAAGCAACCTAAATGTCCATCAACAGAGGAATGGATAAAGAAGATGTAGTACATATATACAATGGTATATTACTCAGCCATAGAAAGGAATGAAATAATGCCATTTGCAGCAACATGGATCGACCTAGAGATTGTCATACTGAGTGAAGTAAGTCAGACACAGAAAGACAAATATCATATGATATAGCTTATATGTGGAATCTAAAAAAAAAGGGTTACAAATGAACTTATTTACAAAACAGAAGTAGAGTCACAAATGTAGAAAACAAACTTATGGTTACCATGGGATAAGAGTGGGGAGGGATAAGTTGAGAGATTGGGTTTGACATATATACACTACTATATATAAAATAGATGACTAATAAGGACCTGCTGTATAGCACAGAGAACTCTACTCAATACTCTGTAATGGCCTATATGGGAAAAGAATCTTAAAAAAAAAAAAGGAGTGTATATATGTATATGTATAATTGGTTCACTTTGCTGTACACCTGAAAGTAACACAACATTGTAAATCAACTATAGTCAAATAATTTTTTAAAAAGAAATATTCAAAATAATAAAAAATAATACATCTAAAACTGAAAAAAAAAAGAATGAATGGAAATCTTTCTCAAAATCTTCCAAAAAAAAACAGAGGAGGGAATACTCCCAAAATCTTTTTGAGAGGCCAGGATTACCCTTATACCATAACCAGAAAATGGACACTACCAGAAAACTACAGACCAATATCCTTGATGAATATAGATGCAAAAAAATTCAATAAATACTAGCAAACTTTATTCAGCAGCACATTAGAAGGATCTGTCACCTTGATCAAGTGGGTTTTATACCTGGGATGCAGCGATGATTCAATATACAAAAATCAATCAATGTGATATATCGTATTAATAGAATAAAGGGAAAAATTATATGATCATCTCAGAAGCAGAAAAATCATTTGACAAAATTAAACATTTGTTCGTGATAAAAATTCTTTACAAATTATGTATAGAAGGAATGTAAGTCAACATAATAAAGAGCATATATTTTAAACCCACAGGTAATATACTCAATGTTGAAAGGTTGAAAGATTTTTCTCTAAGATCAGGAACAAACAAGGGTTTCCACTCTCAAAACTCCTACTCAGCCTAGTACTGGAAGATCTTGCCAAGGCAATCAGGCAAGATAAAGAAATAAAAGGCATGGGAACTGGAAAGGAAGAAGAAAATTATCTCTATTTGCTGATGACATGCAGAAAATCCTAAAGATTCCACAACCCGAAAAAAATCCCAGATCTAATTAACAAATTTAGTATAGTTGCAGAATATAAAATTAACATACAAAAATTAGTAGTGTTTCTATACACTGAAAACAAATTATCTGAAAAAGAAAATAAAAAATGATCCTGTTTACAATAGCATCAAATACAATAACATACCTGGGAATACACTTTACCAAGGAGGTAGAAGTTCTCTACTCTGATAACTATAGACACTGATGAAAGAAATCAAAGAAGACACAAATAAATGGAACAGTATCCCAAGTTCACAGATTGGAAAAAGTAATATTGTTAAAATGTCCATACTACCATAAGCCATCCCTATCAAGATTCCAGTAGCATTTTTTACAGAAGTAGAAAAACAGTCCTAAAATTTGTATAAAACCGCATAAGACTGAATAGCCAAAGCATCCTGAGAAAGAACAAAGTGGAAAGCAACACACTTTCTGATTTCAAGCTATATTACATTAAATATATATATATAATGTAATATATATTATATATTAAAGCTAAAGAAATTCAAACAGTATGGTGCTGGCATAAAAACAGATAAATAGATCAATAGAACAGAATCAAGAGCCAAAATATAACCTCAAGCATATATGGTCAACCAATATTGACAAAGGAGCCAAGAATACACAATGTAGAAAAGTCAGTCTCTTCAATAAATGGTACTGAGAAAATTGGATATTCACATATAAAAGAATAAAACTAGATCATTACCTTACACCACTCACATACATTAAATCAAAATGGATTAATGACTTAAATGTTAGACCTGAAACCATAAAACTCCTAGAAGAAAACACAGGAAAAAAGCTCCTCAGCATGGGTCTTGGCAAAGACTTTTTTGGTTATGAAGTCTTGCGCTCCCATCCAACACTCTGTATGGAAATATTCATTTCCTCAGTGATGGTGTGTCTTATAGTGATGGTTGTAATGGTGAATGGCTAGTGTCATTTCTATTTAGTTTTTGTTTTGCTTTTTGATGGTAGATGAGGTGAAATTTTAGCTCTTTCAGCACCAATCCAACTTAAAAGCATCTTGGATTTGTTTTCCCTTCTAAACTAATAGATTAAGGCATGTATTAGGTATAAATGTATTTGCTGCCTCAACTCATCTGATGGCTGTATTAGGAAAAAGCCTGCCTGCCACCAAAGCAGGAAGCTGCACACTACTAACCCTTCCCCAGGGATGGGGTCCCTTGATGCCATGGAGAGCTATTGAAAGGTGCTTCTGTACTTTTCCGGCCTGGAAGTGGAGGGTGACTGGGCCTGGCTCCTGCTATGCAAAGAGAACCAGCCTCATTTTCTCAGTGCCCCAGAGATCTGGGACAGTATTTCTAAACTGTAATCACCCCTCATTGGCTTGAAGATGCCCCGAGCGGTATATATCTAGTGCTGCCATCTGTGTCCTCATAGCAACACTTGGCAGCATCCTGTACACACATGGAGAGCTAATACCCAAGGCTTAACTCGAGCTGATGACCCAGTCTGGGAGCTGGGTAACTGGCCCTGAAATGTTTCCCAATCAGTAAGTCCACAGGGAATTGTTTAGTTTTTATGTTTTATTGGAATTTGGCTTGCTTGGCATAGCTTAAATTGCCTTTTCTTTTTTTCTTTCTACTTTATTTTTTAGGACTTGTTCTAAATGTAAAAAACAAGTCCAGAAGACTCTCCCACTGACTGTTGCCTTTGCCCCAGGCCACCCCAAACCTTTATGCTCACATTTTATTAAATACAGCAGGTGCTCCCTGGAATCTCTGGGACCTTTCTGAGGCATTTGAAGCAGAATATAAAGCGTGGTCTCATCTCCTTCCTTAATCTTCCTTGTGGTTGGGATGTTCCACTTGTATCATAGATTTTTTTTTTTATTACTGATGTGCTCTGTTGTTTTTAAATGTGAACTTGTGTGCAAATGTGCAGATTCAATGTTCCTGTTACAGATTGAATAAATTTTTATTTTGAAGATAAAAAAAGAAAGTAAAGCATAAGCAAAACAGAACAAAACAAGTGGGACTACTTCAAACTAAAAAGCTTCTGCACAGCAAAAGGAATAATCAACAAAGCGAAAATATAAGCTACAGAAAGGGAAAAATATTTGCAAACCATATATCTGATAAGGGGTATATTAGAAAACAAAAAGAAAATAAGATTTTTAAAATGTGACCCTCTTTCTTTTCCAAGACTGATCTCCGACAACTTCACTGACCCTTTTATACTTACCTCTTTTTTAAAAAACAATATGTTTGAGTCTGAATAGGTTGTGAAGTCAAGGTTGTAATGCTAATATATTAGCATTTATACACCTAGCACTTAGCATATCTCATGGTAAGAGTAGACACCGATAATTATTGAATGAAAAAAAGTCATTGAAAATATATGACACAATTCCAAATCGATAAAAATTCTGCAAAATAACTGTTCTGTTCTTTTTAAAAAAAATACCAGTGATATGAAACACAAAGTTGAAGAACTTTTATAGATGAAAGGAGACTAATTAGACATGCCAACAGTTAACGAAAAAATTGTTCATGAGATTTTTCAAAATAGTAAGGCAGTCTTTATCTGGGGGACTATAGCAATAGATATGTAAACTCTACTGCAATGGGGTTTTCCATTAGGGGAGAGAGATTGGGCTCAACTCTAAATAAAACAAGGAAAAGTGGGAATTTATAGCCAAGGAATAGATTGGTGGGGGGATGTCAGTGGATAAGAAATTACTAAGTGGAAACATCAAGGGTGAAGAGGGATTCTGGTTAAACTGACTTAAGAGTATTCCTGCTGTATTCAGGCCAGTGTGACCAGACATTAACTTGGGGCAGAAGCAGATGAGCAAAGTGGTCAGATACGATATCCATGCACTAATCCCTAGAACCTGTGAATGTTACCTTACATGACAAAGTGGACTTTTGCAGTTGTGATTAAGTTAAGGATCTTGAAATGGGGAGATTATCTTGGATTACCTGCATGGGCTCTAAATGCAGTCACATGTGTTTTGTTTTGTTTTTTTAAATGAGAAGCAGAAGGAGATAACCAAAGAAGAGAGAAGGCAATGTGATGATGATGGTGATGGCAGAAGGAGAGATTTGAAGATAGTATGCTTCTGGCTTTGAAAATGGAGGAAGGGGCCCAAGGAACGGAGCTCTAGAAACTGGAAAATGCAAAGAAACCAATTCTCCCCTAGAGTGTCCCTAAGGAATGCAGCCCTGCTCACACATTTATGCTCAGTGGAACTGATTTCAGACTTCTGGCCTCCAGGACTGTAAGGGAATGTGTGTTCTTTTAAGCCAGCAAGTTTGTGGTAGTTTGTTACAGTAGCTACAGGAACCTAATACAATGTGTCAAAAGCTTCTGAGAGTTTACCTCAAACCAAGATGAAGCGGTAACTCAAGAAGTTCGTCAAGAGGTAATTGGATTAGTCAATATAAAATTCAATGAAGGGAGGCATTGCCAAGGAGCAGTTCAGAGGAATGGATGGATGGGGAAGAGTGACTGCAGTGAGTTGAAGATAGGATGGTTGTAGAAGAAGTGGGGACAGTTATGCACTGCAGGGCAACAGAGATATGTGGCAATCACTGTAGCATAAAATGGTTTTCCTTTACCTTAGGTGTGAGAAACAAAAACATATGTATAGAAGATAGAATAATTCAATAGCAGTGACAAAAGGATTATTAATGAAAAAAGATGGACAATTACCTAAGCCAATTCTTTGAGATAATGGAAAGGCATGGGGTCTGTAACAGAGGTGAAGATGAAAATAGGAACAGGACTATTCGTCTATCTTAACCAGGGGCATCAGAAAATTCATGTGCAAGATCCAGGTGAGTTGTTCAATCACTTTTGTTTTCTCCATGATTAACAGTCAAGGTCATTACAATGGGGAGGGGGGATGCATACTAGTGATTGGCAGAAAGTTTTAAGGGACAAAGGAGAGAGAAAGGTAAATAATGTTTTCAAGTTCATGGAATTAAAGTGAAACAAACCAGTCAGGTTTTAAGATTCTGTGAGCACTTCTCAGCTCCTTGGGTATAGCTGGGAAGTATGCAGACAGTTTAAAAAGGCTTTGAGTTGTTGCACCTTGACTAAAGTGGAGTAAGATAAGAGCAAAAGCATTGACTGCAGGAGAGAGCTTCTAATGCTAGGCAAGCAGGGTAAGAAGAGAGGATGAACATGAGTGCATCACAGAGAGTAAGAAATGTGTTAATGTTTTGTGGTTGGTTGAATTAATTTTAGTCTCCATGAGGTTGAAGGCCGTTGATGCAGAGACATTAGAGGGAGTGAGCTGTAAGGATGAGAGGTGATGTTGATGGTGATGAGAGAAGTGGATGCAAGAAATGAAGGTCATGATTTCCTCATGCCCCAAGACCTCACTCTTGTCACAGGCTGATATCTGACCCTGGTCATACACTAATCTGTAGTCCTGGTGCAGTTGTCCTCACTGTAAGCCAGAAAACTGTATTAGTCACCTGTGTATATTATTGTGGGTAAACAGGTGTGCACCCCTAGGGCAGGAATTGTGTGGGTTAAACGAGTTGTTATATCTCCAGTGCTGTCTTAGTCCATTGGGGCTTCTGAAACAAAAATAACATAGACTGGGTGGCTAAAACAACAAAAATTTATTTCTCACAGTTCCAGAGGATGGAAAGTACAAGATCAAGGCACCAGCAGTTTTAGTTTCTGGTGAAGACCCCACTTCCTGGTTCAAAGACGGCTGTCTTCTTTCTGTGTCCTCACATGATGGAAGGGATAAGAGAGCTCTCTGGGGTCTCTTTTATAAGAGCACTAATCACATCCATGAGAGCTCCACCTTCATGACCTAATCACATTCCAAAGGTCCTACCACCCAATACCATCATATTTCAAGTTAGGATTTGAATTTGGGGGAACACAAACATTTAGCCTGTAACAGATGCCTAGTATGATGCTCGGCAAATATAGTGATAAAAGAGTCAGCAACGGTAGCGGTAGCAAAAGTTCCTCAGGTGCAAGCCTGATGTTAAGTGCTTTCCATTTGTGATCTTACTTAACTATTAGTATCCCCATTTTCCAGACTGGGGAATTCAGATTGAATGTCAGAGAGCTGATAGACGGAGAAGCTGGGATTCTGCCAAATATAGCCCAGAATTCATGACTTTGACGAATGCACTGATAAATAACTGAAAAGCACATGCATCTGGGAGCAGTCTCTGGTCCAGAGAGTCCCTTCTGACAAGGAGCAGAGTTCTTCATGTGGAACGCTTTCAAGATGCACTTGTTGAAATCTCTACAAAACCACTGTATAAATCCATTTCAGATACTGAGGAACTACTTTTGTGTCAGGAGGAAATGAGAAAAATACTTTTATCAATGTTTTGAGGTGGAAGTATGCTGGTTTCTTTTTTATACATTGAGGTGAAATTTATGAAAAATAAAATTAACCATTTTTAAGTGAAAAATTTAGTGGTATTTAGAACATTCACAAGTGTCCTGCAACCACCAGCTCTATCAAGCTCATAACCATATTTATCACCCCAAAGGGAAACCCCTACCCATTAAGTAGTCACTCCCTATTTCCTCCTTCTTCAAACCCCTGGTAGCCACTAATCTGCCTTTTATCTCCACGGATTTGCCTACTCTGGATAGTTCATATAAATAGACTCGTACAATATGTGGCTTTTTTTGTCTGACTTCTTTCATTTAAGGTAATGAGTTTAGGTTCATTCACCTTGTTGCATGTACCAGTACATCATTCCTTTGATGACTAAATGATGACTTTATGAATCTACCACATTTGTTTATCCATTCATCCATTGATGGACCTTTGAGTTGTTTGCATCTTTTGCTTATTGTGAACAGTGCTGCTCTGAACATTCATGTTCAAGTATTTGTTTGAGAACTTATTAGAAACACTTTTGAGTATAGACCTAAGAGTGGAAGAGCCTGGTCATATGGTAATACCTTATTTGAGTTTGTGAGGAACCTCCAAATGTTCCCCACAATGGCTGCACCATTTGACATTCCCACCAGCAATATAATAGGGTCTCACTTATTTCACATCCTCATCAATATTTTCCCCTTCCTCCCATTCTCCCTTCCTTCCTTCCGTTTTCTTTTCTCCTGTCTTTCTTCCTTCTTCTTTCTTCCCTCATTGCTTTTTCCTTTCCCCCCTCCCTCTCCCTCTCTTTCCCCTTCTCCCTCCCCTCCCCCCTCCCTGATTATAACAATATTAGAGAGTGTGAAGTCATATCTCATGATTTTAATTTACATTTCCCTTATGACTAAGAATTTTGATCTTCTTTTCATGTGCTTGTTGACCACCTGTGTATCTTCTTTGGGGAAATGTATATTCTACCCCTTTGAAGATTTTGGTGCAGGGGCAGTTTGCCTTTTAGGTCTTGAGTTGTTGTAAGAGCTGTTTATATATTATGACTACTAGACACTATGTCTAGTGTCATCAGATATTTGATTATCAAATATTTCCAAATATATGATTTTCAAATATTTTCTCCCAAAGTTGGCTACCTTTTTTTTACTTTCTTGATAATGTTTTTTGGAGTGCAAAAGTTTTTAGTTTGATAAAGTACAATTTATCTATTTTTTTTCTTTCGTTTCTCATGCTTGTTTAAGAAGCCTTTGTCAAATCTAAGGCCATGAAGATATTTGTTTCCTTCTAAGCATTTTTACAATAGCTTTTATGTTTAGGTTTTAGTTCCTTTTCTAGTTAATTTCTTATGTGGTATGAGGTAGGGGTCCAGTTTCATTCTTTTGCATGTATATGTTCATTATCACTTGTTGAAAAGACTATTCTTTCCCCATTGAATATTCTTGACACTACTGTTGAAAGTCAATTGACCATTGATGTATGGGTTCCTTTCAGACTCCAGAGAATCAGGACTCCGAATTCTATTCCTTTGGTCTACATGTCTAGCCATATGCCAGTGCAATACTGTTTTTTCTTGTACCATACTGTTTTGATTGCTGTAGCTTTACAGTAAGTTTTGAAATTGAGAATTGTGAGTTCTCCAACTTTGTTCTTCTTTTCCAAGATTTTTTTAGCTATTCTGAGCCCCTTGAAATTCCATATGAATTTGAAGATCTCCTCTTACAGTTCTGGAAAGAAAAGGCCATTGGGAATTTGATAGTGTTTGCATTGAACCGTAGATCAATGGATAGTGTTGACATTTTAACAATTTAAGTCACCCAGCCCATGAAATGAGATGTCTTTCCATTTTTTAATGTCTTTACTTCTTCTCAGCAATGTTTTTAGTTTTCAATGCACAAGTCTTACACTTCCTTGGTTAAATTTACTCCTGGGTGTTCCATTGGATGCTATGGAAATATTTTCTTAATTTCCTTCTTGAATTGTTCATTGCAGGTGTATAAAAACACAACTGATTTTTGTGTGTTGTTTTTGTCCCTCACAACTTTGCTGAAGCTGTTTATTAGTTCTAGTAGCTTTCTTGTGGATTCTTTGGGGTTTTCTATAATATAGGATCATGTCATCATCCAATTTAGATAGCGTTCATTTCTTTTTCTTGCCTAATTTCTCTTGCTGGAACTTCCACTATGGTGTTAAATAGCACAGGTGGAAATGAGCTTGTTTCTGATCTTTAAGGAGAAAAGTTTTGGGTCTTTCATCATTGCATATGATGGTAGTTGTATGCTTGTTGTAAATGCCCTTAATCATGTTGAGGATGTTCCCCCTTATTCCCAGTTTTCTGAGTATTCTTATCATGAAAGGGTGCTGGATTTTGTGAAATGCCTTTGTGTGTGTGTGCGTGTGTGTGTGTGTGTGAGTTGAGATGGTCATGTACTTTCCCCTTTTTTTCTATTAATGTGGTGCATTACCTTGATTGATTTTCTTTTGTTGAACCACCCTTGCAATCTTGGGATAAATGCCAGTTGCTAATGGTTCATAATCCTTTTAATAGCTATTGGATTCGATTAACTTGTATTTTGTTGAGGATTTTTGTATCTGTATTCATAAAGGGTATTGATCTGTAGTTTATTTGAAATATTTTTGTCTGGTTTTGGTTTCAGGTAATGCTGGTCTCATGGAATATGTTGGGAAGCATTCCTCTCCTCTTCTATTCTTGGGAAGAATTTGAAAAGAATTGGTGTTAATTCTTCTTTAAATATTTGGTAGACTTCACCAGGGAACATCTGGTGCTGGGCATTTTTGGTTGGGAAGATTTTAATTACTGATTTATTCTCTCTACTTTTATAGGTCTGTTAAATTTTTCTATATCATTGGTAACTTCTTTTTTTAGTAACCTTTCTATTTCATCTAGTTTGGCCAATTTGTTAACATATAATTTTCATAATATTATCTTATAATCTTTTTTATTTTGTTAAAATCTGTTGTAATGTCACCTCTTTTCATTTCTACTTTTAATTATTTACTTCTTTTTTTTAACATATTTATTAGAGTATAATTGCTTTACAACGGTGTGTTAGTTTCTGCATTATAACAAAGTGAATCAGTTATACATATACATATGTCCTCATATCTCTTCCCTCTTGCATCTCCCTCCCTCCCACCCTCCCTATCCCAACCCTCTAGGTGGTCACATAGCACAGAGCTGATCTCCCTGTGCTATGCGGCTGCTTCCCACTAGCTATCTATTTTATGTTTGGTAGTGTATATATGTCCATGCCACTCTCTCACTTTGTCCCAGCTTCCCCTTCCCCTTCCCGTATCCTCAAGTCCATTCTCTAGTAGGTCTGCATAAAGATTAATTATTTACTTCTGATCTTTCTTTTTTATTAGTCAGTCTAGGTAAATGATTGTCAGTCTGTTGATCTTTTCAAAGAACCAACTTTTGGTTTTATTGATTCTTTTATTTATCTAATTTCTATTTCATTTATCTGCACTCTAATCATTATTATTTCCATCCTTCTGCTAGCTTTGTGATTAGTTTGCTCTTCTTTTTTCTTGTTCTATGAGGCATAATATTAGGTGATTGATTGATACCTTTTTTTAAAATAAAGAGAATATGTTCTGCTTTAAATTTCCCTCTGAGCTCTACTTTCACTGCATACCATATATTTTTGGTATGTTGTGTTCTCATTTTAACTCTTTAATTCATTTTCTAATTTCCCTGGTGGTTTGTTCTTTGACCCATTGGTTGCTTAAGAGTGTTATGTTTAATTTCCATGTATTTGTAATGTTTTTTCTTCTGCTATTGATTTATGGTTTCATTCCATTCTATTAAGATACTTTGTATGATTTCAATCTTTGTAAATGTATTGAGACTTGTTATGTGACCTAACATATGTTCTATCCCAGATCATATTCCATGTACACATAAGATTGTTCTATGATTGTTCAGTGGAGTATTCTACATGCATCTAGTCGTTTTATACTGTTGTTCAAGTCCTCTGTTTCCTTATAGATCTTCTGACTGCATGATATATCCATTATTGAAATTGGTGTTTTGAAGTCACCAACTATTATTGTAGAATTGTCTATTTCGTCCTTCAATTCTGTCAATGTTTGCTTTATGTATTTTATGGCTCTCTTGTTTGGGTGCATATGTTTATAATTGTTTTATCTTCTTGATGAATTTGCCTTTTATCAATATATAATAAACTTTTTGTATCTTATAACAATTTATCACTACATTTTGTTTGACAGTATAACTCTCAAAGTTCTCCTTTTGTTACTATTTACATGAAATATCTTGTTCCATCCTTTTATTTTCAACCTATTTTTGTTTTGGAATCTAAAGTGAGTTTCATGTTGCCACCATACATTTGGATATTATTTTTCCCCCCATAAAGGCAATCTGTCTTTTAGTGAGTGAGTTTTATATATTTAAATTGAAAGGGATTACTGGAGGGGAGTAGTCAAGATGGCAGACTAGGAGGATGTGGAATTCATCGCTCCTCACAAATACACAAAGAATTCATCTACAAATGGAACAATTCCCACAGAGCACCTGCTGAACATTAGCAGAAGACTTTGGACACCTAAAAGAATGAAAGAAAGAAGATAAAAAGAAAAGAGGAATCCAAAAAGGGACCAGCAACCCTGGTGGGAAGCTGAAGGTGAGAGGAGGATCCCACACTAAGAAAAACTCCATAACAGTGGGGAAATCAGCTGGGACAGAAAAGGACCTTCAAAGGATCAAAGGAGAACGCAGCAGATGGTCTGTGGAAGGCAGGACAAAGTAAAAACTGCACACATGGTCTACTACAGCTCTGCACATTCCAGCCTGAATGATGAGTCGTCTGTTGCAAAAGGGGGCTGGGTGCTGGAAAGTGGGGTTTAGAGCATGGACCCAGGGAGGGGACAGACGATGGCTGTGAAAAGAGAGCCTGAAGGGATGGGAGTAAGGAGCTCCACAACTGGGAAAGTCTGTGGAAAAAGCCTGAGATACCATAAAGGCAAAGCATCATTGTTGAGTGGGGCACAAGGGGCAGAGCCACCATTATAAACCCTTTCCCCAACTGCCAGCTTCTTCAGCCTCTGTGGGCACTGGGAGGAGCTCCCACCTAAGCAGGCCCGCTGCCCCCTTGGGCTGGGGTCTCCTCCACCCACTTGGGCTCTGGGGGCCTGAGCCCCGCCCATCCCAAAGTCTTCTTGGAATCAACCCTGGGAGCCCCTGCCTGGGACAAGACTCCACTGATGCTGGTGGGGGCTGAGTGTTAAAGCTTGGGGTTGGGAGAATGGATCTGGGGAGAGCAACACTGTTGGCTGTGCAGATACAGCACAGGGAATGGGAGTGGGGGGATGCATGGCCAGAAATGCCCCTAGAGGAAGCATGGTCTGCCTGGAAAGTGATTTGCCATTTTTGAGAGGCACACAGGGAGTGGGGCCACCACCACTCTCATATGCCAGCTCCTGCCTCCATGGGGACTAGGAGGGATGCCCACCAGAGTGAGCATGCCACAGTCTGTTCCAACTACCTTCTGGTCTCACTGACACAGGCAACTTGCAGACACCCCAATTGTGGCCGTAGTACCCCTGCCTCAGTATGAGTGAGTAAGTATGCCCCAAGCAGCCGCTGCTTTTGCTCCCTCTCACTTGGGCAAGGAACAGATGCCTGAGGGTGGTGCACATGCAGAGGTGGGGTCAAAACCAAAGCTGAGCCCCAGGGGCAGTGCAACTAAGGAAGAGGAATGGAAATCTTTCCATGCAGCTGCACAAGTGGTGGATTAAATCCCCAAGATCAGCTGGGTAAATCCTGCATCTGTGGAATACCTGAATAGACAACAACTGTTTCAACAATTGAGATCAGTCTAGCCTTCACAGCACTGGACTCTGGGGAAAAGTACCCCCAGGAATTGGGCAAAGTCAGAGTCTGAGCTGGCTCCATAGTGCCCAGAGCAGGTCCAAGACCTACATAGAGGTATTGGGAGGCCTCGTGGAGAGGAAGAGATTGGCTCTGGCTCACTGTGGGAGCAAGGACATTGACAGAGGAGGGCCCAGGAAAATGTTCTTATTACTATTATTCTTTATTTTTGTTTGTTTAGTTTTGCTCAGTTTTTGGTGTCATTGCTTGTATAATTTTTTATCTGTTATATTTAATCTTAATTTTTATTATTTTTAATTTTGAAATATATATAATTTTTTTCTATTTTCACTTTATTTTTCTGTTGCTTGGTGGTTTTTTTCATGTTTTGTTCTTTGGTTTTTATTTTAATTTTCTTTGTTTCATTGTTTTTATGTGTATATTTCATGTTTTCTTCACTTTTTTGTTGTTTGTTTTCTGTTTTTGTTTTATTTTTTTATTCTTTATTTTGTTAGTTTAGTCCTTATTGATTGCTCTCATATTAGAATTCTTTTGCTTGTCTGTTCACTTGGTTTTTTGTTGTTCTTTTTTTTCTTTTCTTATCCTTTTTTTGTTGTTTTTTTGTCTGTTTGTTTTCTTTTTCTTTTTTCTGTGTCTGTGTGTGCTGTATTGATGTTGCTGCCATTTGTTTGCTGTTGTTTTTGCTATTTCTCTTGGGTTTTGTTTGCCTGTTCGTTTTCTATTCTTTTCCTTTTTTTCTTTTCTTGTCTTTTCTTTCTTTTTTCTCGGACTGCACTGTGTGGTTTGCAGGATCTTGGTTCCCAAGCCAGGCATTGAGACTGGGCCTCAGGGGTGGTAGCATAGAGTCCAGGATGCTGGACTGCCAGACAATTCCCAGGTAAAGGGAATATTAATTGGCATGCATGCTCCTGGAGGTTTCCATATCAACAACAAAACCCAGCCCCACACAACTGCCTGCAGGCTCCAGTGCTAGACACTTCACACCAAACAACCAGCAAGACAGGAACACAGCCCTGTCCATCAATAGGCAGGCTGCCTAAGTTGTACTAAGCTCATAGACACCCCAAAACACACCAACTGACGAGGTCCTGCCCTTCAGAGGGAAAAGACTCAACTCCACCAACCATAGTGCAGGCACCAGGCCCTACTACCAGCAAGCCTACACAAGCCCTGGACCAACCTCACTCATCAGAGGGCAGACAACAAAAGCAAGAGGAACTACAACCTTGCAGCCTGTGGAAAGAAGAACAAAACAGAGTAGGTTAGACAAAATGAGACAACAGAGAAATATGTTGCAGAAGAAGGAGCAAGGTAAAATCCCAGAAGACCAAATAAATGAAGTGGAAATAGGAAATCTACCCAAAAAAGGATTCAGAGTAATGGTAGGAAAGATGATCCAAGATCCCAGAAATAGAATGGAGGCATGAATTGAGAAGATTCAAGAAATGTTTAACAAGGACCTATAAGAACTAAAGAACAAACAGTCAGTGATGAACAACATGACTGAACTGAAAAATACACTAGAAGGAATCAACAACAGAATAACTGAGATGCAGGAGCGAATAAGTGAGCTGGAAGACAGAGTGGTGGGAATAACTGCCAAGGAGCAGAATAAAGAAAAAAGAAAGAAAAGAATTGAGGACAGTCTCAGAGACATCTGGGACAACATTAAACACACTAACATTCGAATTATAGTGGTCCCAGAAGAAGAAGAGACAGCGAAAGGGCCTGAGAAAATATTTGAAGAGATTATAGTTGAAAAATTCCTTAACATCAGAAAGGAAATAGTCAATCAAGTCCAGGAAGCATAGAGACTTCCATACAGGATAAACTGAGGAGAAACATGCTGAGACACGTATTAATCAAACAAACAAAAATTAAATACAAGGAAAAAATATTAAAAGCAGCAAGTAAAAACCAACAAATAAACTACAAGGGAAACCCCTTAAGGTTATCAGCTGATTTTTCAGCAGAAACTCTGCAGGCCCAAAGGGAGTGGCAGGATATATTTAAAGTGATGAAAGAGAAAAACATAAAATCAGGATTACTCTAGCAGGGAGGATCTCATTCAGTTTCAATGCAGAAATCAAAAGCTTTACAGGTAAACAAAAACGAAGAGAATTCAGCACAACCAAACCAGCTTTACAACAAATGTTAAAGGAACTTCTGTAGGCGGGAAACACAAGAAAAGAACAATACCTACAAGAACAAACCAAAAACAATTAAGAAAATGGTAATAGGAAAATACATATCAATAAGTACCTTAAATGTAAATGGATTAAATGCTCCAACCAAAATACACAGACTAGCTGAATGGTTACAAAAACAAGACCTGTATATATGCTGTCTACAAGAAAACCACTTCTGACTTAGGTACAAGTACAGACTGAAACTGAGGGGATAGAAAAAGATATTCCATGCAAATGGGAATCAAAAGAAATCTGGAGTAGCAATACATATATCAGACAAGATAGAGTTTAAAATAAAGACTATTACAAGAGACAAAGAAGGATACTACATAATGACCAAGGGATCAATCAAAGAAGAAGATACAAAGGTTGAAAATATTGATGAACCCAACATAGGAGTACCTCAATACATAAAGTAAAAGCTAACAGCCATAAAAGGGGAAATCAACAGTAACAAAATAATAGTGGGCGATTTTTAACACCCCACATAGACCAATGGATAGATAATCCAGACAGAAAATAAATAAGGAAGCAAAAGCTTTAAATGACACAATAGACCAAATAAACTTAATTGATATATTTATAGAACATTCCACGTGAAAGCAACAGAACACACGTTCTTCTCAAGTGCTCATGGAATATTCTTCAGGATACATCATATCTTGGGTCAAAAATCAAGCCTTGGTAAATTTAAGAAAATTGAAATCATATCAAACATCTTTTCTAAACACATCGCTACGAGATTAGAAATCAATTACAGGAAAAAAACTGTAAAAAAAAATACAATCACACGGAGGCTAAACAATAAGCTACTAAATAACCAAGAGATCACTGAAGAAATCAAAGAGGAAATGGAAAAAATACTTAGAAACAAATGAAAAAGAAAAAACTATGACCCAACACCTATGGGATGCAGCAAATGGAGTTCTAACAGGGAAGTTTATAGTAATAGAACCCCACCACAAGAAACAAGAAATATCTCAAATAAACAACCTAAACATACACCTAAAGCAACTAGAGAAAGGAAAACAAACAAAACCCCAAGTTAGTAGAAGGAAAGAAATCATAGAGATAAGAGCAGAAATAAATGAAATAGAAACGAAGAAAACAATAACTAAGATCAATAACACTAAAAGCTGATTCTTTGAGAAGATAAACAAAATTGAAAAACCTTTAGCCAGACTCATCAAGAAAAAAATAGAGAGGACTCAAATCAATACAATTAGAAATGAAAAAGGAGAAGTGACAATGGACACCACAGAAATACAAAGGATCATATGAGACTAGTACAAGCAACTATATGCCGATAAACAGGAAAACCTGGAAGAAATGGACAATTTCTTAGAAAAGTACAACCTTCCAAGACTGAACCAGGAAGAAAGAGAAAATATGAACTGACCAATCACAAGTACTGAAATTGAAACTGTGATTAAAACTCTTCCAACAAACGAAAGTCCAGGACCAGATGGCTTCACAGGAGAATTGTACCAAATATTTAGAGAAGAGCTAACACCTATTCTTCTCAAACCCTTCCCAAAAATTGCAGAGGTTGGAATACTCCCAAGATCATTCTATAAGGCTACCATGAGCCTGATACCAAAACCAGATAAAGATATCACAAAAAACGAAAATGACAGACCAATATCACTGATGAAGATAGACACAGAAATCCCTAACAGCATACTAGCAAACCGAATCCAACAACAAATTAAAAGATCATATACACCATGATCAAGTGGGATTTATCCCAGGAATACAGGGATTCTGTAATATAAACAAATCAATCAATGTGATAAACCATATTAATACACTGAAGTAAAAAAACGATATGATTTTCTCAATAGATGCAGTAAAAGCTTTTGACAAAATTCAACACCATTTATGATAAAACTCTCCAGAAAGCAGGTATAGAGGGAACATACCTCAACATATGAAAGGTCATATATGACAAACCCACAGCAAACATTATTCTCAATGGTGAAAAACGGAAAGCATTTCCTCTAAGATCATGAAGAAGACAAGGATGTGCACTCTTGCCACTATTATTCAACATAATTTTGGATGTCCTAGCCACAGCAATCAGAGAAGAGAAAGAAATAAAAGGAATCCAAATTGGAAAAAAAGTAAACCTGTCACTGTTTGCAGATGACATGATACTATACATAGAAACCTTAAAGATGACACCAGAAAACTACTAGAGCTTATCAGTGAATTTAGTAAAGTTGCAGCATACAAAGCTAATACACAGAAATCTCTTGCATTCCTATACACTAACAATGAAAAAGCGGGAAAAAAATAAGAAAACAATCCCATTTACCATTGCAACAAAAAGAATAAAATACCTAGGAATAAACCTACCTAAAGGGGCAAAGGACCTGTACTCACAAAACTATAAGATACTGATGAAAGAAATCAAAGATGACAGAAACAGATTGAGAGATACAACATGCTCTTGGATTAGAAGAATAAATATTGTGAAAATAGTTATACTACCCAAAGCAATCTACAGATTCAATGCAACCCCTATCAAACTACCAATGGCATTTTTCACAGAACTAGAACAAAAAATTTCACAATTTGTATGGAACACAAAAGACCCGAATAGCCAAATCAATCTTGAGAAAGAAAAACGAGCTGGAGGAATCAGACTCCCTGACTTCAGACTATACTACAAAGCTACAGTAATCAAGACAGTATGGTACTGGCACAAAAACGGAAACATAGATCAGTGAAACAGGATAGAAATCCCAGAGATAAACCCACACACCTATGGTCACCTAATCTATGACAAAGGAAGCAAAAATATACAAGGGAGAAGAGACAGCCTCTTCAATAAGTGGTGCTGGGAAAACTGGACAGCTACATGTAAAAGAAAGAAATTAGAACATTCCGTAACACCATACACAAAAAATAAACTCAAAATGGATTCAAGACCTAAATGTAAGGCCAGACACTATGAAACTCTTAGAGGAAAACCCAGGCAGAACACTCTTTGACATAAGTTGCAGCAAGATCTTTTTTGACCCGATTAAACTTTTTTGACCTAATTAAGCTTAAAAATTTTGCACACCAAAGGAAACCATAAACAAGACGAAAAGACGACCCTCAGAATGGGAGAAAAATATTTTCGAACGAAGCAGCTGCCAAGGGATGACTCTCCAAAATACACAAACAGCTCATGCAGCAGCTCAACATCAAAAAAACAAGCAAGCCAATCAAAAAATGGGCAGAAGACCTAAATAGACATTTCTCCAAAGAAGACAAAAAAAATGGCCAAAAAAGCACATGAAAAGATGCTCAACATCACTAATTATTAGAGAAATACAAACCAAAACTACAATGAGGTATCACCTCACACTGGTCAGAATGGCCATCATCAAAAAATCTACAAACAATAAATGTTGGAAAGGGTGTGGAGAAAAGGGAACCCTCTTACACTGTTGGTGGGAATGTAAATCGATACAGCCACTGTTGAGAACATTATGGAAGTTCCCTAGAAAACTAAAAATAGAATTACCATATGACCCAGAAATCCCACTACTGGGCATATACCCACAGAAAACCATAATTCAAGAAGATACTCCCAGCAACAGTACAAGAGGGTTCCCTTTTCTCCACACCCTTTCCAGCATTTATTGTTTGTAGATTTTTTGATGATGTCCATTCTGACCAGTGTGAGGTGATACCTCATTGTAGTTTTGATTTGCATTTCTCTAATGATTAGTGATGTTGAACATCCTTTTTGTGTTTGTCAATCTGTATGTTTTCTTTGGAGAAATAACTATTTATGTCTTCTGCCCATTTTTGGATTGGGTTGTTTGTTTTTTTGATATTGAGCTTCATGAGCTGCTTGCATATTTTGGAGATAGAGAACAGTATGGAGGTTCCTTATGAAACTAAAAATAGAACTAACATATGACCCATCAATACCACTACTGGACATACACCCTGAAAAAACCATAATTCAAAAAGGGTCATGTACCACAATGTTCATCACAGTACTATTTACAATAGCCAGGACATGGAAGCAACCTAAGTGTCCATCGACAGATGAATGGATAAAAAAGATGTGGCACATATATACAATGAATATTACTCAGCCATAAAAAGAAATGAAGTTGAATTATTTGTAGTGAGGTGGATGGACCTAGAGTCTGTCATACAGAGTGAAGTAAGTCAGATAAAAAAACAAATATTGTATATTAATGCATGTATGTGGAACCTAGAAAAATGATACAGATAAACCAGTTTGCAGGGCAGAAGTTGAGACACAGATGTAGAGAACAAACATATGGACACCAAGGCGGGAAAACCACGGGGTGGTGGGGATGGTGGTGTGCTGAATTGGGTGATTGGGATTGACATGTATACACTGATGTGTATAAAATTTATGACTAATAAGAACCTGGTGTATAAAAAAAAGTAGCTAACACATAGCTTTTGTATGTGCCAGACCAGTTCTAAATACTTTTTAAAATATATTAACTCATTTAATCCTCACAATAAACCTAAGTGGCAGGTTAAAAGAAAAGAAAATCTAAACTAGAAGTAGAACTACCATATGACCCATCAATCCCACTACTGGACATATACCCTGAAAAAAGCATAATTCAAAAAGACATATGAACCCCAATGTTCATTGCAGCACTATTTACAATAGCCAGGTCATGGAAGCAACCTAAATGCCCATTAACAGAGGAATAGATAAAGAAGATGTGGTACATATATACAATGAAATATTACTCCGCCATAAAAAGGAACAAAATTGAGTCATTTGTTGAGACGTGGATGGATCTAGAGACTGTCATACAGAGTGAAGTAAGGAAGAGAAAAACAAATACCATATGCAAGCACATATATATGGAATCTAATAAAAAAAAAGGTTCTGAAGAACCTAGGGGCAGGATAGGAATAAAGACGCAGACATAGAGAATGGACTTGAGGACACAGGGAGGGGGAAGGGTAAGCGGGGATGAAGTGAGAGAGTGGCATTTACATGTATTCACTATGAAATGTAAAGTAGATAGCAAGTGGGAGGCAACCACATAGCACAGGGAGATCAGCTCTATGCTTTGTGACCACCTAGAGGGGTCAGATAGGGTGGGTGGGAGGGAGGCACAAGAGGGAGGAGATATGCAGATATATATATATATGTATAGATGATTCACTTTGTTATACAGCAGCAACTAACACAACAATGTAAAGCGATTATACTCCAATAAAGATGTTTAAAAAAAAAGAAGACATAAGCACCACAATGTTCATAGTAGCACTATTTACAATAGCCAGGACATGGAAGCAACTTAAATGTCCATTAACAGAGGAATAGATAAAGAAGATGTGGTACATATATACAATGGAATATTACTCAGCCATAAAAAGGAACGAAATTGAGTCATTTGTTGAGACGTGGATGGATCTAGAGACTGTCATACAGAGTGAAGTAAGTCAGAAAGAGAAAAACAAATATCGTATATTAATGCATGTATGTGGAACCTAGAAAAATGGTACAGATGAGCCGGTTTGCAGGGCAGAAGTTGAGACACAGATGTAGAGAACAGACATATGGACACCAAGGGGGGAAAACTGCGGTGGGGTGGGGATGGTGGTGTGCTGAATTGGGCGATTGGGATTGACATATATACACTGATGTGTATAAAACTGATGACTAATAAGAAAAAAAAAAAGAAAAGATGAACACCCCAGTGTTCATAGCAGCACTATTTAAGATAGCCAAGGCATGGAAGCAACCTAAGTGTCCATTGACAGATGAGTTGATAAAGAAGATGTGGTATTACTCAGCCAAAAAGAAATTTAAAAAGGAATGAAATAATGCCATTTGAAGCAACACGGATGGATGGACCTGGAGATTACCATAACTAAGTGAAGTAAGACAGAGAGAGAAAGACAAATTTCATATGATATCACTTATATGTGCAATCTAAAATATCATACCAATGAACTTATTTAAAAAACATAAATAGACTCACAAACATGGAAAAGAAACTTATAGTTACCAAAATGGATGGGGGAGAGTGATCAATTAAGAGTTTGGGATTAGGACTTCCCGGGTGCAGCAGTGGTTAAGAATCCACCTGCCAGTGCATGGGACATGGGTTCAATCCCTGTTCTGGGAAGATCCCACATCCCATGGAGTAACTAAGCCCGTGCACCACAACTACTGAGCCTGTGCTCTACAACCTGCATGCTGCAATTACTGAGCTCTCGTGCGGCAACTACTGAAGCCTGCATGCCTAGAGCCCATGCTCCACAACAATAGAAGCCACCGCATTGAGAAGACCACACACCACAATGAACAGTAGCCCCTGCTCACCACAACTAGAGAGAAAGCCCGTGGACAGCAATGAAGACCCAACACAGCCAAAAATAAATAAAACAAACAAATAAATAAATAGTTTGGGATTAAAATATACACACTACTGTATATAAAATAGATAATCAACAAGGACCTACTGTAAAGCACAAGGGGCAATACTCAATATCTTGTAATAACCTATAATGGAAGAGAATGTTAAAAAAAGGAATATATATATGTATGTATGTATACATATATATATGACTGAATCTCTTTGCTGTTCACCTGAAACTAACACAACATTGTAAATCGACTGTTTTTCAATTAAAAAATTAAAAAGACGCTCCAGAAAACTCAATTTCCCTTCTGCCATGTGAAGATACAGCAAGAAGACAGCCGTCTATGAATCAGAAAGCTGACCTCGCCAGACACAGATATGCCTGCACCTTGATCTTGGGCATCCCTGCCTCCAGGACTCTGAGAAATAAATTTCCATTTTTATTAAAAAAAAACAAGTAAAATTTATACTATGAATATGGGTGTACAGATCTCTTCAAGATCCTCTCTTCAATTACTTTAGGTATATACCCAGATGTGGAATTGCTGGATAATACGGTAATTCTAGTTTTACTTTTTTGAGGAACTACCATAATGTTTTGCACAGCAGCATTATACATTTCTATGGATAGGGCACAAGGGGTCCAATTCATAAACATCATCTCCAAAACTTTTTTTTAAGGTATATTTGTGTAACATATTACATATTGTAATTGTTACAATATATAATAATGCAGGTGAGCAATATTGTAATTACATATTTGTATATGTTGCAAAATATTTGTCACAATGTTTGATTAGCACCTGTCATCATACATAGTTGCAATTTTTTTCCTGTAATGAGAACTTGTAAGATCTACTCTCTTCTGCTTTTTTTTTTGTAGCAGTTCTAATGAGTGTGAAGTTGTATCTCATTGTGAATTTGATTTGCATTTCATTAATGATTGGTGATGCTGAGCATTTTTTCATATGCTTATTGGCCATTTGTATATCTCCTTTAGAGAAATATCTATTAAAGCCCTTTGAAAGAATTATTTATATATTCTAGATACTAAGTGCTTATCAGATATATGATTTGCAGATCTATTCTCCCAGGCTATAGGTTGCCTGTTCACTCTGTTGACTGTGTCCTTTGATGTATAGAAGTTTAAATTTTTCTTTTTTTCTTTTTTATTGAAGTATGGTTGACTCATAATGTGATATTAGTTTCAGGTGTACAACATAGTGATTCACTATTAGATAGATTATAATCCGTTTAAAGTTATTATATTATATTATATTGGCTGCATTCCCTGTGCTGTACATTACATATTTGTATCATTTATATTATACATAGTAGTGTGTACCTCTTAATTGCCTTTGCCTATCTTGCTCCTCCCCCTCCCCTTCTCCTCACTGGTAACCACTAGTCTGTTCTCTGTATCTGTAAGTCTGTTTCTGTTTTGTTATATTCCTTAGTTGGTTTCATTTTTTAGATTACATATATAAGTGAAAACATACAGTGTTTGGCTTTCTCTGTCTGAGTAAACTTCACTAAACATAGTTAAGGTCCACTCATGTTGTTGCAAATGACAAAAGTTCATTTTACTAGGCCAAATAATATTCCATTGTGTGTGTGTATGTGTGTGTGTGTGTATATATATATATATATATATATATATATATGGTCACATCTTCTTTATCAATTCATCTGTTGATGTACACTTAGGTTGCTTCCATATATTGGACATTCTAAATAATGCTGCTATGAATATTGGGGTGCATGTGTCTTTCAAATTATGGTTTTCATGCACTATGGATATATTCCCAAGAATGGAATTACTGGATCATGTGGTAGTTCTATTTTTATTTTTTTGAGGAACCTCCATAGTGTTTTCCATAGTGGCTGCACCAATTTACATACACATCAACAGTGTACTAGAGTTCCCTTTTGTCCACATCGTTAACAATATGTGTTATTTGTTACCTTATTACAATAACCATCCTGACAGGTGTGAGATGATATCTCTTCGTGGTTTTGCATTTCCCTGATGATTAGTAGTGTTGAGCATCTTTACACATGCCTTTTGGCAATCTGTATGTCTTCCGTGGAAAAATGTCTATTCAGGTCTTCTGCCCATTTTTAAAATCAGATTATTGGCTTCTTTGATACTGAATTGTATGATCTCTTTGTAAATTTTGTATATTAATCCCTTATCAGACATATCATTTGAAAATATCTTCTCCCATTCACTAGGTTGTCTTTTTGTTTTCTTGATGGTTTCCTTTACTGTGCAAAAGTTTTTAAATTTAATTTGATCATTTTGTTTATTTTTGCTTTTCTTTCTGTTGCCTGAGGAGACAGATTAAAAAAAAAAAATTAAGACTTATGCCAGAGTGTATAGCCTATGCTTTACTTTAGAAGATTGATGGTTTCCAATGTTACATTCAGGTCTTTAAACCTTTGGGGCTTATTTTGTACATAGTCTGAGAAAATGTTCTAAATTCATTCTTTGACATGTAGCTGTCTAGTTTTTTTCTACGTTTGGTAGAGTTCATCTGTGAAGTTGTTGGAGTCTGCATTATTGTTGGGAGTTTTTGAATTATGATTCAATTTTAATACTTGTAGTTGGTTTGTACAGATGATCTATTTCTTCTTGATTCAATCTTGGAAGATTGTATGTTAATAATAATTTATCCATTTCATATAGGTTTCCAATTTGTTGGCATATAACTATTTGTACTATATTTTTATGATTGTATTTCTGTTATATGGATTGTAATCTCTCTGTTTCATTTCATATTTTGTTTATTTGAGTCCACTTTCTTTCTTAATGAGCCTGATTAAAGTCAATTTTTTAAATCTGTTCAAAAACACCACTTGTGCGTTTGTGGTTTTGTTGATTTTTCTATTGTATATTTTTGACCTCTTATATATTTCTGCTCTGATCTTTATTATTCCATTCTTTCTGCTGACTTTGAGCTTTGTTAGTTCTTCTTTTTCTAATTCCATTAGATGGTTGGTTAAGTTTTTTTTGAGTCTTTTTTTTTTCCTGTTTCTTGAGGTAGGCCTCTGTTGCTATAGACTTCCCTCTTAGAACTGCTTTTGCTACATCCCATTGAATTTGGAAAGTTGTGTTTTAATTTTCATTTTTCTCAAGTTATTTTCTAATTTTTCTTTTGATTTCTTTGAAGATTTCTTGGTTTTTCAGTAGCATGTTGTTTTGTCTCCTGTTTGTGTTTTTCTCATTTTTCTTTCTGTAATTGATTTCTAGTTTCATACTGTTCTGTTTGGAAAAAATGCTTGATATAATTTCTATCCTCATAAATTTGTTGTGACTTGTTCTGCTGTCTAGTAAGTGATCTATCCTGCAGACTGTTCCATGTGCACTTAAAACAAGTGTATTCTGCTGTGTTTGGATGGAATATTCTATAGATATCCAATAAGTCCAACTGTTCTAATGTGTAATGCAAGGCCACTGTTTCCTCATTATTTTCTGTCTGGATTATCTGTCCACTGATATAAGTGGGGCTGTTAAAGTCCCCTATTATTATTGTTTTTGGGGGTGGAGGGCAGTGCCACATGGCTTGCAGGATATTAGTTCACTGACCAGGGATTAAACCCAGGCCCCAGCTGTGAAAGCGCTGAATTCTAACCACTGGACCACCAGGGAATTCCCTAAAATCCCCTATTATTATTGTATTACTGTTAATTTCTTCCTTTATGTCTGTTAATATTGGCTTTACATATTTAGGTGCCCCTATTTTAGGTATATATATGTTTACAAATGTTACATGTTCTTCTTGAATTTTTCCCTTTATGATTGTATAATGTCCTTCTTTGTCTTTTCCCTATACACTTTGTTTTAAAATATTAAAATATCCATTGTCTGTTATGAGAATTGTTACTTCAGCTTTATCTTCTTTTGAAGATACAATCACTGTCTGTGTGTCTTTAGCTCTGAAGTGAGTCTCTTGTAGGCAGGATATAGATGTGTCTTTTTTTATCCAATAAGCTGCCCTATGCTAACCTATGTTTTTTTATTGCAGCATTAGTCTGTTGACATTTAAAGTGATTATTGATAGGTATATACTTATTGCCATTTTGTTACTTGTTTTCTGGTTGTTTTTGTAGTTCATCTCTGTTCATCTCTTCTTTTCTTAGTTTCTTCCCCTATAGTTTGACAATTTTAGTTAGTGTTATGTTTGTTTCCTTTTCTCTGACGTTTTTGTGTATTTGTTGTAGGTTTTTGATTTATGGTTACCATGGAGCTTATATATTTCAACATCTACTTGTTTTAAACTGATAATCCTTTAGGTTCAAGCACATACTGAATGCTCTACATTTTTATCCCACACACAGTTTTTGTGTTGCTAATGTCATATTTTTTATCTACATGTCTACCCCTTGACTGTTTATTATAGTTATACATGATTTTACAATTTTTGTTTTTAACCTTCCTACTAGTTTAAGTGCTTGATAAACAGTCATTACTATACATTTGCTTTTATCAGTGAGGAGTTTGCCTTCCTGTAATTTTTTTATTTCTTTTTGTATCCTTCTCTTTTTCCTGTAAGTAAACCCTTTAAGACTTCTTGTAAGATCAGTTTAGTATTGATGAACTCTTTTAGTTTTGGCTTCTCTGGGAAACTCTGTCTTCTCTCCTTCAATCCTCAATGATAACTTTGCTGGGTAGAGTATCCTAGTTTGTAGGGGGGTTTTATTCTTTCTTTTCTTTTATAACTTTGAGTATATCATGACACTCCCTTCTTGCCTGCAAAGTTTCTGCTGAAAAATCAGCTGATGGCCTTATGGGGGTTCACCTGAATGTGACTTCATTTTTCTCTTGCTGCCTTTACAATTCTCTCTTATCATAAACTTTTCCCATTTTATTTATCTGTCAGTTTGAGTCTCTTGGGTTTATATTGTTTGAGACTCTCTGTGCATCCTGTCCCTGAATATCTGTTCCCTTTACGGTGTGGGAGGTTTTCAGCCAAAATTTCATCAAATACATTTTTGACCTATTGTTCTTCTCTTCTCCTTCTAGAACCTATATACTGTGAATGTTAGTATGATTAATGTTGTCCCAGTGGCCCCTTAAACAATACTGATGTTTTAAATAATTGTTGGGTTTTTCTGTTGGTGATTTTGTTTTGTTTTGTTTTTTGTTTTTTTTTCTGCAGTTCTGATTGGTTGATATCCATATTTCTATCTTCCAGCTTGCTTATGTGTAAGAAGAGATACAGAAGACTGTATCAATTAATCTCTTGTTAATTCCATTTAGTGTACTTTTCATTTCAGTTATTGCCTACTTCAGCTGTGATTGGATCCATTTTATATTTTCTAGTTCTTTGTTAAAATTCTCATCTCTTCTTATCACATTTTCAGTTAGCATTCTTATTACTATTGCTTTGAATTCTTTTCAGGTAAGTTATTTATCTCTGTTTCATTAGAGTATTTCCCACAGGTATTTTTTTTTCTTGTTTTTCAATTAGAAACATATTCTTTGGTCTTCTCATTTTGTTTAACTTTCTCTGTCTCTATGAAATTAGGTGAAACAGTTACCTATCCTGGTCTTACAATGTGTGTTCTTTTGTTGGAGCATCCCTGCGCAGGTTGTGTGTGCCCAGTGGCTTTGGTGGGAGAGTTGTATCTGAAGTAGGCATGGGCTGAATCATCCCCCAGGGTGTGCTGGCAGCCAGTGCCTTGGTGGGAGCTCACACTGGAGTTGGATGAGCAAGAGAAAGTGTCATGTTCAAGCTGGGGCATCTGCTCTGCTCAATGGCTGTCACTGCCTTATTAGGATAGGGGCAGATCCTGAGGTGCTGTAGCAGAAGTCCTGAGGTACTTGTGTTTCTCCCAGATTTGATATCAGTCTCTGCTTTGGTTGGTGGCATAGCTGAGGCTTGAGAGCTTGTGACTGCAATTCTGTGGTGGTTTCACTCCCCCCCTCACTCCCCGCACGGTGTGCATGCCTTGGTTAGAGGCTGGGTTGGGGCTCGAGGGATCATTGTCAGAATATTTTAATTTTAAGGAAGTCCAAATTATCATTTTTTTCTTTGGTTGCTCTGATTTCAGTGTCATATCCATGAAGTCTGCCAAATCCAATGTCTAAAGCTTCTCCCATATGTTTTCTTACAAACTTTCTTTCTTTATAGTGTTTGCTCTTACATTTAGGTCTTTGATCCATTTTGAATAAATTTCTGTATATCATGTAAGATAGGGGTCCAAGTTGATTGTTTTGCATTTAGATATTCTGTTTTCACAACACTATTTTTTCTGAAAAATCTGTCTTCTCCTCTTTTTGAAAATAATTTCACCATATATTTCAGGGTTTATTTCTGACTTCCCTATTCTGTTCTATTCCATTGGTATATATGTACACTTTTATGTGCCAGTACTACACTGATTTGATTACTCTAGCTTGGTAAGAAGTTTTGAAATCAGGAAGCATTGAGACCTCCAAATTTGTTCTTTTTAAATTTGTTTCGGCTATTCAGACTTCCTTGTCATTCCATATGAAGTTTAGGATGGATATTTCTATTTTTGTAAAAAATGACATTGGGATTTTGATAGGGGTTACATTAAATCTGTAGAGGGCTTTGTGTGGTATTGATATCTTTACAATATTGTCTTGATCAAATCCATGAACATGAGATATCTTTCCATTTATTTATGCCTTCTTTACTTTCTTCCCGCAACGTTTTGTTTTCGTTGTACCACTTTCACATTTTTTGTTAAGATTATACCTAAGTATTGTTTTGACATTATTGTAAATGGATTTTTCTGAATTTCCTTTTTGGATTACTGTTAGTGTACAGAATATGACTGAGTTCTTCGCATATTAATTTTGTATTAATTATTTGCAACTCTGCTGAATTATTTGTTCTAATCGTGTGTGTGTTTGTTTGTGTTTGTGTGTGTGTGTGTGTGTGTGTGTGTGTGTAATATCTAAGGTTTTCTATATATGATATCTTTTTGTCAGTGAATAGAGATAATTTTACTTCTTCGTTCCCAATTTGGATGACCTTTTTTCCCTTTTTTCCTGCCTAATCACTCTGTCTAGGACTTCCATTGCAATCATAAATAAAAGTGGCAAGAGAAGGCATCTTTGTCTTATTCTTGATCTTGGAGGAAACATTTTTGACCTTTCACAATTGGATACAATGTTATCTGTAGGCTTTCCAACAAGGACTTTAGTATGTTGATATAATATCCTTCTATGCCGAGAATGTTCATTGTGATTATCATGAAAATTTGTAGAATTTTATCAAGTGTTCTTCTGCATCAATTGAAATGATCATGTGGATTTTTTCTTTCATTCTGTTCTCTGGTTTTGATATCAGGGAAATGCTGGCCTCATAGAATAAGTTCAGATTCATTCCTTCTTGTTTGGGAAGAGGTTTTTTTTTTTTTTTTTGGAAGTGTTTGTGGAGGATTCATGTTAATTTTTCTATAAATCTTTGGGAGAATTCAGAAGTGAAGTAATTTGATTATGGGCTTTTTTGGGGGAGTTTTTTAAGCTTATGTTCTTAAATTTTATTGAAGTATAGTTGATTTATAATGTGTTTATTTCTGCTGTAGAGTAAACTGATCCAGTTGTACATACACACACACACACACACACATATATATATATATATATATATATATACATATACATATTCTTTTCACATTCTTTTCCATTATGATTTTATCACAGGATATTAAATTATAGTTTCCCATACTATACACTAGGACCTTGTTGATTATCCATCCTATATATAATACTTTGCATCTGCTAAACACGAACTCCCAATCCGTCCCTCCCCCTCCCCACTCCCCCTTGGCAACCATGAGTCTGTCCTCTATATATCTGTCTGTTTCTGTGTCATATGGAAAAGAAGAAGTAAAACTGTCACTCTTTGCAGATAACATGACACTATACATAGGAAATCCTAAAGATGCCACCAGAGAACTACTAGAGCTAATCAATGAATTTAGTGAAGTCTCAGGATACAAAATTAAAACACAAAAGTTTCTTGCATTCCTATACACTAACAACGAAAGATCAGAATGAGAAATTAAGAAATAATCTCCTTTACCATTGCAACAAAAAGAATAAAATACCTAGGAATAAACCTACCTAAGGAGGCAAAAGGCCTGTATGCAGAAAACTATAAGACACTGATGAAAGAAATCAAAGACAACACAAACGTATGGAGAGATATACCATGTTCTTGGATTGGAAGAATCAACATTGTGAAAATGACTACACTACCCAAAGCAATCTACAGATTCAATGCAATCCCTATCAAACTACCAATGGCATTTTTCACAGAACTAGAACAAAAATATTCACAATTTGTATGGAAACACAAAAGACCGTGAATATCCAAAGAAATCTTGAGACAGAAAAATGGAGCTGGAGGAATCAGACTCCCTGACTTCAGACTATACTACAAAGCTACAGTAATCAAGACAGTATGGTCTGGGGAGGGTTTTGATTGCTGATTCAGACTATTTGTGATCAGTCTTAGTGAGCTGTGTGTTTCTAAGAATGTTTTCATTTCATCACGGTTATACAATTTGTTGGCACAAAGTTGTTTATACTACACTTTGACAACTTAAAAAATTACACAACGTGAGAACTGTGAGTTAAGTTTTATTTGGTGGAAAATGAGGACTATCGCCCAGGAGACAGCATCTCAGATAGCTCTGAGAAACTGCTCCGTAGAGGTGGAGAGAGGTCAGTTTTTTTGTGATTTTGGTGAAGGGGGAGTACATGCAATCAAGCACATATTTTTTGCATAAGGTTCTGCTAGTCTTGGGAAGGCACTGCTAGTCATGAGGAGCAGACGTCAGCATAAAGGATTTTAGTGCTTGTCTAGATACAAAGAGATACAAGAATTGGGCTCATTCAGTCATCTCCTGAAAACATCAAACTATCTGAAGACCTGTTCTGCCAGTTTTTTCCAGGGCACAGAGTGCCTCATTTCTGCTCTTCACCCTGAACTTCTTTCAGGGGGTGTTGAAAGTCAGCAGCTGTATCAGCTCATGATTTAATCTTTGTAGAGGTAGATGGCAAGTTCCATTGGCAAGTGCCAATTGTAGTTGACACATCTTTTATAACCCTCTTAATTTCTGTAAAATCAGTTGTAATTTGAGTCTTCTCTCCTTTTTCTTAGTAAACCTAGTTAAAATCTTGTCAATTTCGTTTATCTTTTCATAGAACCAACTTTTGGTTTCATGGATTTTCACTTATTTTTAGATTCTCTATTTCATTTATCACTGCTGTAATATTTATTGGTTTCTTCCTGGAAAAACTTAAGTTTGCAATACATGGGCTGTTTTGAAACGAGAGGACAAAGAGAAGTGGAGCCTGAGAGCCCTAGAGATCCAGTCAGCTCTGTGGGAAGCATCCTCTGAGAAACATTGCAATTCATCATACTCCCTAGAGTTGCTGAGGATGGTCATGTTGAAAATTAGTATTGGAATTACCAACAGAGGAGACTGTTAAGAGAAAAATAAATTAGAAATAAATCCACTGTAAAAGCTAAAACTATAAAATTCTTAGAAGAAAGCAAAGGGGGTAATCTTCATGACATTTTATTTGACAATGTGTTCTTGGGTATAACGGCAAAAGAAGACAATAAAAGAAAAAGTAGATACATTGGATTTTATAAAAATTAAAAACTTTTGCTTATGAAAGAACACTCTAAGAAAGTTAAAAGACTGCAGAATTAGAGAAAACATTCGTAAATTATATATCTGATAAGGAATTGATATCTAGAACTTCTGGCTAATATCTAGATTAAAGAATTCCTACAACTGAACAACAGTAACAAAACACAAATAAAAAATGGACAAATGCCTTGAATAGACTCTTCGTCAAAGAAGACATGTAGATGACCGACCAATAAACACATGAGAAGATGTTCAACATCACTAATCATTAGGGAAATGCAAATCAAAACCATAATAAAATACTATTTTGTGCTCATTAAGATGACAATTATATCTTAAGAAATCAAAATAATAAATGTTGGCAAGCATATGGAGAAATTGGAACCCTGAATATTGGTGGTGGGAATGTAAAATAGTTCCTCCTCTGTGGAAAATAGCTTTGTGCTTCCTCAAAAAAGCTAAAACTAGAGTTACTATGTAATCCAGCAATTCTAATTCTAAGGCATATACCCATAATTGAAAGCAGGGACTCAAAAAGATACTTGTACACCAATGTTCATAGTGCCATTATTCACAATTGTTGAAAGGTGGAAATAATTCAATTGTCCACCAACAGATGAATGGATAAACAAGATGTGGCATATATATATATATATATATATATATATATATATACACACACACACACACACACACACACACACACACACACACACACACACATACATACACATGGAGATACTTGTTACACGATGGATGAACCTTAAAACATTGTGCTCAGTTAAATAAGCCAGAAACAAAAGAAGAAATCTTATATGATTTCACATTTTAAGAGTTACCTAGAGGAGGCAGAGCCATAGCGCCATAGCGACAGAAAGTAAGCTAGTGGTTACCAAAGGTTGGGTGGAGCAGGGAAATGGAGAGTTATTGCTTAAATGGTACGTAGTTTTTGTTTAGGATGACAGAAAGGTTCTGTAAATGGATAGTTGTGGTGGTTGCACAACATTGTGAATGTGCTTAATGCCATTGAATTGTATCCCTAGAAATGGTTAAAGTGGTAAAATTTATGTTATGTATATGTTACCACAAAATCCTTTTGATCTGTAGTTGTAATACAGTGTATCATAGTCAATTGAATCACAAATAAAAACCGATCCCTTTGATTTTAGCAAGTAAATGATTTGGATATCTAAGTCGGAACCTTCCTGGGAAAGGGAGCAACATGCTGGTTAAAGGGAAAACTGAAAACTTCAGGCCAAAAGTGTTTCTCGGTCTCTGGATGCTATTGGACTGTGAGCATGATTCTGGGCTGAATGGAAGTCACTGGATTCTTACCTGTCTGCAGCTTAGAAGTCACCTCCACTGGAAGCCTTCCCCAGATCCAGCCAGAGGGCATCATTACCTTCTCTGTGTCACCTCTGTTCCTGTGTGTACTTCCACCATTACGCCTTTCACAGTGAGCTGTTGCTTCTCTGTTTACAGGTCTGAATCCCCTACGTGGAAGCTTCTGGTAGTCAGGGGTCTGGTTTAATTCCTGTGCCAACCCAAGGTGTGTGTGGGTCAGGAAGGCATGGCTCAGAACATAGAGCTGCCAAAAGTATAATGGATGCATGAATGGACAGACAGACAGGTGAGCAGATAGGTGGGTAGATGAATACATGAATGGATGGAGAGATGCTTAAACACCTCTTTTCACTGGCTTGAGAAAAGGCCAATCAATGTTTCCTTGGACTATTGCAATAACTTTTAAACATGAGACTCCAGACCATTTTTTAACCTTCCAACCCTTATCGCCACCACCCCCAGCAAAAAGAAAATTTTCTTTTAAGGCAAAGAAACAAGCAATGACTGATGCCCACAAGATTCCCCTGTCTCCCCATCACCCTGAAACAGTTGGCCTCAGATATCATGGAGAGGCCACCTGAAGACCCCAGCCAAGAGAAACATTGTGTCAGGTAGGGATGCTGTCTTATAAGATGAAGTGTGTGCCTGGACCAAGGGGCCACCATATGGAGCTCCTCTCACAGCCAGAATATGTGGACATGGGAACCAAGGTGTGGAAAAATGGGTGGTACCTCTCACAGTTACATCCTATACCAATTAACAGCATGTCCATCCCAGGGACTGATAGTAGAAAGCGAGTCCCTAAGGATTAATGTTTCTACAAGTGGCCACAGTAGTGGTTCTGCTGCACTGGGGGCTGAGATCGCCACCTGTCCACTACCACTGAGGAAACAGGCAAAGAGAGCATGAAGATAGTGGCCAACTATTTGAACCTGCTTACCAGGGGCAAAAGGATTGCTGCCTGACAGTGGGGGCAAGGAGGATTGTGGACAGAGCCCAGAGGCTCTTATGTTACCATGATTCCCAGTGGAAGAACCACAGCACCATCCAGATGGGACCACCAAGCTCCAAGACCCTCAGGAATGAGGGTGTGGGCCACCCCACCAATGAAAGACTACCAAGAAGTTGAAGTTGAATAAACGGATAATTGTGGCAGATCACAGTTTTGAAAAGTGGTCACTTTGCTGCTGCTTTATCAACAGGTGGAAACTATTTCCTTTCCTTTGAACCTGGGTGGGCTTGTGACTGCTCCAACCAAGAGAATACCAAGGAGGTGATGTTATGTGACTATGTCATAAAACGGGTAATTTCTTCCTGGTTCTCTCTTTCTCTTGGAAGGCTCATTTGGGGAACAAGGCGCCATGTTATGAGGAAGCCTAGGCCACATGGAAAGGACATATGGGTGTGGCAACTAACAGCCCTAGCACAGGTCTCAGCTGACAGCCAGCAACTACTAGCAGAAATATGATTGATCGAGACTTCAGATGATTCCAGCCTCTAGCTTTTGAAAAACCCCAGCTGAATCCAAGAGGGGCAGGAGTGAGCTGTACTTAAATCACCCTGCCCACATTTCATATTTAGCAGCAAAATAAATGTCATTGCTTTAACTCACTATGATTTGGGATGGTTTGTTACACCGTAATATTAACTGTAACAGAAACTATTACTTGTATTTATGTTCTTTACTGTAAATTTTATTAATCCCCTCCATTTATTTCTACTCCCGGGCCCTTTCACACCCTAGTATTACATAGGCTGTGTTAAAGGTGACTCATTTTGTTGCTTAAGTACATAAGTTGCAGAATAATAAAGAGGCCTGGCACAACACTAGAAGAGGAATAGGCATCATCTGGATGTCTTAGATTAATAGCTAGAGTGTATAACAGATGAAACTTGGGGCTGCATTCCTTTTAAGGAGATGGAAAGTGCTTTTCTGGTTTTGGTTTGGTTCGGTTATTTGGCTATTGTGTGGAGATGAGGTATTATTGAAAATGTATATATTTTAAGGTGTATACATGGGAAGATGAGTGTATGTAGATACCAGGCAGTCAAGTTGTGTACAGGCATACCTTGAAGATATTGCAGGTTAGCTTCCAGGCTGCCTCAATAAAGTGAATATCGCTAAAATGAATCACACATATTTTTTGTTTTCTCAGTGAATAGAAAAGATGTGTTTACACTATACGGTAGTCTATTAAGTGTGCAATAGCATTATGTCTAAAAAATGTACGTAACTTAATTTTAAAACACTTTATTGCTAAAAAATGCTAATCATCATCTGAGCCTTCAGTGAATCATAGTTTTTTTGTTTGTGTTTCTGGTTTTGGGGTTTTTGTTTATTTGTTTGTTTTTCTTTTTTTCTTTCTGGTGGAGGGCTTGAAATATTGGCAGAACTGCCAAAATGTGACACAGAGATGAAGTGAGCAAATGCTGTTGAAAAAAAATGGCTCCAATAGACTTACTTGACGTAGGGTTGCCCCAAATCTTCACTTTGGAAAAAACGCATTATCTGAGGACCTTCAAGATGGCGGAGGAGTAAGACGTGGTGATCACCTTCGTCCCCACAAAAACATCAAAAATACATCTACACGTGGAACAACTCCTACAATACACCTACTGAATGCTGGCGGAAATCCTCAGACTTCCCCAAACGCAAGAAAATCCCTACATACCAGGCTAGGGCAAAAGAAAAAAGAAAAAACAGAGGCAAAAGAATAGGGACAGGAGCTGCACCTCTGGAAGCAAGCTGTGAAGGAGGAAAAGTTTCCACACACTAGGAAGCCCCTTAACTGGTGGGGAAGGGGGGTGGGAGGGAGGGAAGCTCCAGAGTCACAGAGGAGAGTGCAGCAACAGTGGGGCAGAGGGTAAAGTGGAGAGATTCCCGCACAGAGGATCAGTGCTGACTGGCACTCACCAAGCTGAGATGTTCTCTGCTCACCCACCAGGCCGGGTGGGGGCTCGGGCTCCACAGGTAAGACCCCAGGGAGAGGAATGGGGATGGCTGCATGAAAACAGCCTGAAGGAGGCTACTGTGCCACAGATAGCTGGGAGGGAGTCCAGGAAAAACTCTGGACCTGCCAAAGAGGCCAGAGACCATTTTTTCTGGGTGCACAACGAGAGGGGATTCCTGCTCCGTGTGCCCACAGAAGGCAGAGCACCACCTAAGCGAACTCCGGAGACAGGTGGAAGCCATGGCTATTAGCTTGGACCCCAGAATGGGCATGAACCTCTACCATCACCACCACTGCCACCAAGAATCCTGTGTGGAAGCGCAGGTCACTACCCACACCACCCCAGGATCCTGTGAAGCATGCCACTGCCAGGGTCCCATGATCCAGGGACAACTTCCCCCAGGAGAAAACATGGCGCCCCTCAGGCTGTTGCAATGTCACGCTGGCCTCTGCCACTGCAGCCTCACCCCACATTCCAAGTATGACTACAGTAACCCTCCCTCTCGCTGGCCTGAGTGAGCAAGAGAGCCCTAATCAGCTGCTGCTTTAACCTCCTCCTGCCTGAGAAGGGAACAGATGCCTGAGGGCGGCCTACACGTAAAGGCAGGGCCAAAATCAAAGCTGAACCCGAGGAGCTGTGTGAACAAAGAAGAGAAAGGGAAATTCCTCAGTGCAGCCTCAGGAGCAGCAGATTAAATGCCCACAACAAACTTGAAAAACCCTGCATTTGAAGAATACCTGATTAGACAGCGAATGTTCCCAAAGATGAGGCAGTGGACTTTAGGGGCAACTGTAGACTTGGGGTTTGCTTTCTTGGCCTCATTGGTTTCCAGATTTACGTTTATCCTAGTTTAGTTATTAGTGCTTGTTATCACTGGTGGATTTGCTTATTGGTTAGGTTGCTCTCTTCCTGTTTTTTAAATTTTTATTTATTTTTTCATTTTTATTTTTTTTATTCTTAGAATTTTTATTTTATTTTATTTTATTTTAACATCTTTATTGGAGTATAATTGCTTTACACTTTTTTGTTAGTTTTTGCTGTATAACAAAGTGTATCAGGTATAGGTATACATATATCCCCATATCCCCTCCCTCTTGTGTCTCCCTCCCACCCTCCCTATCCCACCTCTTTAGGTGGGCACAAAACACTGAGCTAATCTCCCTGTGCTGTGCAGCTGCTTCCCACTAGCTATCTATTTTACCTTCGGTAGTGTATATATGTCAATGCTACTCTCTCACTTCTTTCCAGCTTGCCCTTCGCACTCCCCATGTCCTCAAGTCCATTCTCTACATCTGCGTCTTTATTCCTGTACTGCCCCTAGGTTCATCAGAACCATTTTTTTTTTTAGATTCCATATATATGAGTTAGCATACAGTATTTGTTTTTATCTTTCTGACTTACTTCACTCTGTGTGACAGACTCTAGGTCCATCCACTTCACTACAAATAACTCAGTTTCATTTCTTTTTATGGTTGAGTAATATTCCACTGTATATATGTGCCACATCTTCTTTATCCATTCATCTGTCGATGGACACCTAGGTTGCTTCCATGTCCTGGCTATTGTAAATAGTGCTGCAGTGAACATTGTGGTACATGACTCTTTTTGAATTATGGTTTTCTCTGGGTATATGCCCAGTAGTGGGATTGCTGGGTCATATGGTAGTTCTATTTTTAGTTTTTTAAGGAACCTCCATACTGTTCTCCATAGTGGCTGTATCAATTTCCATTCCCACCAACAGTGCAAGAGAATTCCCTTTTCTCCACACCCTCTCCAGCATTTATTGTTTGTGGATTTTTTGATGATGGCCATTCTGACTGGTGTGAGGTGATACCTCATTGTAGTTTTTTTTTTCACACACACACACTGTATTTTATTTTTACAAGAGATAAATAGACTGACACCAAGCATTGTAAATGGATGACCACAACAAAAGCAACAATGATTGCAATTACCAACCATGAAACACACTCATACTATGTCATAATATTGACATTCAGTCCAGTAATCCTCCACTGTAACAGCTCCTTTACTTTGCAGTGAAAATTGATTTGTATATTCTTTGCCTCTGAGTCCTTGTGGGATTTTTTTTTTAATTCAAAGAGAAAGTCACAAAAATTTTAATCATCCTCATCAGTTCACTCAGTCCCATGTAATTAATTTTTTTTGTCTTGATCTTTTGTTAGCACTTCTATGAGTTTATCAGTTTTTCATTAGAGTTCTGAAAATGCTTATTCTTTCAGTTCAGCAGTACAGTTACCAGAAACCTGTACTTGTCAGAGTCTTTTCTATGAATTCCTTGAAGATGAAACCCTTTTATAGGAACATATTTGCAAAAGCTTCAGAGTACACCCAGAACTGTCTGTAAATGACAAAAGACTTAAAAATGACCACGGTATTTTATTTTATTTTTTATTTTATTTTAATATTTTTAATTTTTTTTCATTTTTCTCTTTTTGTGAGTGTGTATGTGTAAGTTTATTTCTGTGATCTTGTTTGTTTAGGTATGCTTTTACAATTTTTCCTAGGGTTCTCTCTGTTCATTTTCATTTATTTGTATTTTTTGGCTTGTTTGTTTTCTTTTTGTAAGAGTGTGTGTGTATGTTTATTTCTGTGATTATGTCTGTTTAGTATTGTTATTACCATTGGTTTCGTGTTCTATCTGTTCATTTTTTTTTCCTTCCTTTTCTTCTAAGCCATGTGGCTGGCAGTGTCTTGGCGTTCCGGCCAGGTGTCAGGCCTTAGCCTCCGAGGTGGGAAAGCTGATTCCAGGACATTGGACTACCAGAAAACTCCTGACCCCACGTAATCTCAATCAACACGAGCTCTCCGAGAGATCTCCGTCTTAACACTAAGAGCCAGCTCCACCCAATGGGCATCAGGCTCCTGTTCTGGAGGCCCCAGGCCAAAAAACTAGCAAGAGAGGAACACAACCCCACCAATTAGCAGAGAGGCTGCCAAAAGTCATACTACGTTCAGAGACACCCCAAAACACACCACCCAACGTGGCCCTGCCCACCCAAAACACAAGATCCAGCCCCACCCACAAGAACACAGGAACCAGTCGCCTCCATGGGGAAGCCTACACAAGCCACTGAACGAACCTCACCCACTGGGGGCACACAACAAAAATAATGGGAACTACAAACATGAAACCTGTGAAAAGGAGACCACAAACACAGGAAGTTAAACTAAATGAGATGACAGAGAAATATGCAGCAGATGAAGGAGCAATGTAGAAACCTAAAAAATGAAGAGGAAATAGGCAGTCTACCTGAAAAAGAATTCAGATTAATGATAGTAAGGATGATCAAAAATCCTGGGAATAGAATGGAGAAGGTATAAGAAACGTTTAAAAAGGACCTAGAAGAAATGAAGAGCAAACACACAATGATGAACAACAAAATAAATGAAATTTAAAATACTCTAGAAGGAATCAATAGCAGAATAACTGAGGCAGAAGAATTGATAAGTGACCTGGAAGATAGAAGAGTGGACATAAATGCTGCAGAGCAGAATAAAGAAAAAAGAATGAAAAGAATTGAGGACAGTCTCAGAGACTTCTGGGACAACACTAAACACAGGAACATTCGAATCATAGGGTTGCCAGAAGAAGAAGAGAAAACAAAAGGTTCCGAGAAAATATTTGAAAAGATTATAGTCGAAAACTTCCCTAACATGGGAAAGGAAATAGTTAATCAAGTCCAGGAAGCACAGAGAGTCCAATAAAGGATAAATCTAAGGAGAAACACGCTGAGACACATATTAATCAAACTATGAAAAATACAATACAAATAAAAAATATTACAAGCAGCAGGGGAAAAACAACAAACAAAATACAAAGGGATCCGTATAAGGTTAATAGCTGATCTTTCAGCAGAAACTTTGCAAGCTAGAAGTGAGTGGGAGGACATATTTAAAGTGATGAAAGGGGAAAACCTACAACCAAGATTACTCTACCCAGCAAGGATCTCAATCAGATTCTATATAGAAATTAAGATTTTTACAGACAAGCAAAAGTTAAGAGAATACAGCAACACCAAAACAGCTTTACAACAAATGCTAAAGGAACTTCTCTCAGCAGGAAACACAAGAGAAGGAAAAGACCAACAAAAACAAACCCAAAATAATTAAGAAAATGGTAATAGGAACTTACATATCGATAATTACCTTAAATGTAAATGTATTAAATGCTCCAACCAAAAGACATAGACTGGTTGAATGGATACAAAAACGAGACCCGTATATATGCTGTCTTCAAGAGACACACTTCAGACATAGGTACATATCCAGACTGAAGGTGAGCAGACGGAATAAGATATTCCATGAAAATGGAAATCAAAAGAAACCTGGAGTGGCAATATGCATATCAGACAAAATACTCTTTAAAATAAAGACTATTACAAGAGATAAAGAAGAACACTACCTAATGATCAAGGGATCAATCAAAGAAGAAGATATAACAACTGTAAATATTTATGCACCCAACATAGGAGCAGAATAATACATAAAGCAAATACTCACAGCCATAAAAGGGGAAATCGAAAGTAACACAATCATAGTAGAGGACTTTAACACCTCACTTTCACCAATGGACAGATCATTCAAAGTGAAAGTAAATAAGGATACACAAGCTTTAAGTGGCACAGCACACCAGATGGACTTAACTGATATTTATAGGACATTCCAACCAAAGACAACAGGATACGCTTTCTTCTCAAGTGCTCATGGAACATTCTCCAGCATAGATCATATCTTGGGTCACAAATTAAGCCTCAGTAAATTTAAGATAATTAAAATTGTATCAAGTATCTTTTCCTACAGCAACGCTATGAGATTAGATATCAATTACATTAAAAACTGTAAAAAATACAAACACAAGGAGGCTAAACCATACGCTACTAAATAACCAAGATATCACTGAAGAAATCAAAGAAGAAACCAACAATACGTAGAAACTAATGACAATTAAAGCACGATGACCCAAAACCTATTGGGTGTTCCAAAAACAGTTCTAAGATGGATGTTTATAGCAATACAATCCTACATCAAAAAACAAGAAAAATCTCACATAAACAACCTAACCTTACACCTAAAGGAATGAGAGAAAGAAGAGCAAAATACCCCCAAAGCTGGTAGAAGGGAAAAAAATCATAAAGATCAGATCAGAAAGAAATGATAAACAAATGAATGAAACAATAGCAAATATCAATAAAACTAAAAGCAGTTTCTTTGAGAAGATAAACAAAATTGATAAACCTTTAGCCAGACTCATCAAGAAAAAAACGGAGAAGATTCAAATCAACAGAATTAGAAATGAAAGAGAAGGAACAACTGACCCTGCAGAAGTACAAAGGATCATGAGAGATTGCTACAAGCAAATATATGTCAATAAAATGGACAACCTGGAAGAAATGGACAAATTCTTAGAAAAGTAAAACCTTCCATGATTGAACCAGGAAAAAACAGAAAATATAAACAGACCAATCACAAGCACTGAAATTGAGACTGTGCTTTAAAATCTTCCAACAAAAAAAAATGTCCAGGACCAGATGGCTTCACAGGCAAATTCTATCAAACATTTAGAGAAGAGCTAACACCTATCCTTCTCAAAATCTTCCAGAATATAGCAGAGGGAGGAACACTCCCAAACTAACTCTACGAGGCCACCATCACCCTGATACCAAAACCAGACAAAGATGTCACAAAGAAAGAAAACTACAGGGCAATATCTCTGATGAACATAGATGCAAAAATCCTCAACAAAATACTAGCAAACAGAGACCAACACCCCATTAAAAGGATCATACCCCATGAGCAAGTGGGATTTATCCCAGGGATGCAAGGATTCTTTAATGTATGCAAACAAATCAATGTGATACACCATATTAACAAATTGAATGATACAAACCATATATAATCTCAGTAGACACAGAAAAAGTTTTAACAAAATTCAACACCCATTTATGACAAAAACTCTCCAGAAAGTGGGCATAGAGGGAAACTACTTCAACATAACAAAGACCATATATGACAAACCAACAGCCAAAATCATTCTCAATGGTGTAAAATTGAAAAAATTTCCTCTAAGATAAGGAACAAGACAAGGTTGCCAACTCTCACAGCTATTATTCAACATAGTTTTGGAAGTTTTAACCTCAGCAATGAGAGAAAAAAAAGAAATAAAAGGAATCCAAATTGGAAAAGAAGAAATAAAACTATCACTGTTTGCAGATGACATGATAATATACATAGAGAATCCTAAAGACTCTACCAGAAAACCACTAGAGCTGATCAATGAATTTGGTAAAGTGGCAGGATACAAAATTAATACACAGAAATCTCTTGCATTCCTATACACTAATAATGAAAAATCTGAAAGAGAAATTAAGGAAACACTCCCATTTACCATTGCAACCAAAAGAATAAAATACCTAGGAATAAACCTACCTAAGGAGACAAAAGACCTGTATGCAGAAAATTATAAGACACTGATGAAAGAAATTAAAGATGATACAAGCAGATGGAGAGATATACCATGTTCTTGGATTGGAAGAATCAACATTGTGAAAATGACCATTCTACCCAAAGCAATCTACAGATTCAGTGTAATCCCTATCAAATTACCAATGGTAATTTTTCACAGAAGTAGAACAAAAAAATTTCACAGTTTTTATGGAGACACCTGAGACGCTGAGTAGCCAAAGCAATCTTGAGAAAGAAAAAAGGAAGTAGAGGAATAAGGCTCCTGGATTTCAGACTATACTACAAAGCTACAGTAATCAAGACAGTATGGTACTGGCACAAAAACAGAAATATAGATCAATGGAACAGGATACAAACCCCAGAGATAAACCAATGCACATACGGTCACCTTGTCTTTGATAAAGGAAGCAAGAATAAACAATGGAGAAAGACAGCCTCTTCAATAAGTGGTGCTGGAAAAACTGGACAGCTACATGTAAAAGAATGAAATTAGACACTTCCTAACACCATACACAAAAATAAACTCAAAATGGATTAAAGACCTAAATGTAAGGCCAGACACTATAAAACTCTTAAAGGAAAAAAGAAGGCAGAACACTCTATGACATAAATCACAGCAAGATCCTTTTTGACCCACCTCCTAGAGAAAGGGAAATAAAAACAAAAATAAACAAATGAGACCTAATGAAATTTAAAATCTTTTGCACAGCAAGGGAAACTATAAACAAGACAAAAAGACAACCCTCAGAATGGGAGAAAATATTTGCAAACGAAGCAACTGACAAAGGATTAATCTCCAATATATACAAGCAGTTCATGCCACTCTATTTCAAAAAAATGATCAACCCAGCCCAAAAATGGGTGGAAGACCTAAACAGACATTTCTCCAAAGAAGGTAAACAGAGAGCCGACAAACAAATGAAAGGATGCTCAACATCACTAATCATTAGAGAAATGCAAATCAAAACCACAATGAGGTATCACCTCACTCCAGTCAGTATGGCCGTCATCAAAATATCTACAAACAGTAAATGCTGGAGAGGGTGTGGAGAAAAGGGAACCCTCCTACACTGTTGGTGGGAATATAAATTCATTCATCCACTATGGAGAACAGCATGGAGGTCCCTTAAAATAGTAAAAATAGAACTACCATATGACCCAGAAATCCCTCTACTGGGCATATACCCTGAGAAAAACATAATTCCAAAAGAGACATGTCCCACAATGTTCATTGCAGCACTATTTACAACAGCCAAGATGTGGAAGCAACCTAAATGTCCATTGACAGATGAATGGATAAAGATGATGTGGCTCATATATACAATGGAATATTACTTAGGCATAAAAAGAAATGAAACTGAGTTATTTGTAGTGAGATGGATGGACCTAGAGTCTGTCATACAGAGTGAAGTATGTCAGAAAGTAAAACAAATACAGTATGCTAACACATGTATATGTAATCTAAAAAAAAAATGGTTCTGATAAACCTAAGGACAGGACCTGAATAAAGGTGCAGACCTAGAAAATGGAGTTGAGGACACGGGGAGGGGGAAGTGTAAGCTGGAACGAAATGCGAGAGTAGCATTGACATATATACACTACCAAATGTAAAACAGATAGCTAGTGGAAGTAGCTGCATAGCACAGGGACATTAGCTCAGTGCTTTGTGACCACACAGAGGGGTGGGATAGGGAGAGTGGTAGGGAGGCACAAGAGGGAGGGTATATGGGGATATATGTGTACATATAATTGATTCACTGTATTATATAGCAGAAACTAACACAACATTTTAAAGAAATCATACTCCAATAAGGGTGTTAAAAAAAATACATCTACATGTAGAGCAATTGTCACTGAAAACTACCTGGAGACCATCAGTAAAAATCTTGTACAACCAAGGCTATAATAAAGATCCACACAAAATCAAATAGGAAGGGAAGAAAAGCAATCAGGACGGGACCTTTACCCCTGGAATGGGACAAAGAAGAGGAGGGGTATCTTCCCTGGGGAGTGTGCTGTTAGAGTCACATATTGGGTGCCCAAGACCTGGGGTCTGACATTGGGAAGCCAAGTTCCCTTGGCTGGTTAGAAAACGAGTTGGACCAGCAGGAGGGCTGTAGGAATCCTAGACACTGCTTGTGAAGAGCATGCACATATTCATTTACTCCTGAAAAAAATAGATCTCTCTCTTCTCCTTCTTTCCTTCCTTCTGCTACATGTTTGGTACTACAGTTTTCTGGGTCTTTTTTTTTAACATCTTTATTGGAGTATAATTACTTTACAATGATGTGTTAGTTTCTGCTTTATAACAAAGTGAATCAGTTATACATATACATATGTTCCCATATCTCTTCCCTCTTGCATCTCCCTCCCTCCCACCTTCCCTATCCCACCCCTCTAGGTGGTCACAAAGCACCGAGCTGATCTCCCTGTGCTATGTGGCTGCTTCCCACTAGCTATCTATTTTACATTTGGTAGTGTATAAATGTCCATGCCACTCTCTCACCCTGTCACATCTTACCCTTCCCCCTCCCCATATCCTCAAGTCTATTCTCTAGTAGGTCTGTGTCTTTATTCCCATCTTGCCACTAGTTTCGTCATGACCTTTTTTTTTTCCTTAGATTCCATATATATGTGTTAGCATACTGTATTTGTTTTTCTCTTTCTGACTTACTTGACTCTGCATGACAGAGTCTAACTCCATCCACCTCACTACTAATACCTCCATTTCATTTCCTTTTATGGCTGAGTAATATTCCATTGTATATATGTGTCACATCTTCTTTATCCATTCATCCGATGATGGACACGTAGGTCGCTTCCAAGTCCTGGATATTGTAAACAGAGCTGCAATGAACATTTTGGTACATGAGTCTTTTTGAATTATGGTTTTCTCAGGGTACATGCCCAGTACTGGGATTGCTGGGTCGTATGGTAGTTCTATTTGTAGTTTTTTAAGGAACCTCCATACTGTTCTCCATAGTGGCTGTATCAATTTACATTCCCACCAACAGTGCAAGAGGGTTCCCTTTTCTCTACATCCTCTCCAGCTTTTATTGTTTCTAGATTTTTTGATGATGGCCATTCTGACCGGTGTGAGATGATATCTCATTGCAGTTTTGATTTGCATTTCTCAAATGATTAATAATGTTGAGCATTCTTTCATGCATCTGTTGGCAATCTGTATATCTTCTTTGGAGAAATGTCTATTTAGGTCTTCTGCCCATTTTTGGATTGAGTTGTTTGTTTTTATGTTATTGAGCTGCATGAGATGCTTGTAAATCTTGGAGATTAATCCTTGTCAGTTGCTTCATTTGCAAATATTTTCTCCCATTCTGAGGGTTGTCTTTTGGTCTTGTTTATGGTTTCCTTTGCTGTGCAAAACCTTTTAAGTTTCATTAGGTCCCATTTGTTTATTTTTGTTTTTATTTCCATTTTTCTAGGAGCTGGGTCAAAAAGAATCTTGCTGTGATGTATGTCATAGAGTGTTCTGCCTATGTTTTCCTCTAAGAGTTTGATAGTGTCTGCCCTTACACTTAGGTCTTTAATCCACTTTGAGTTTATTTTTGTGTATGGTGTCAGGGAGTGTTCTAATTTCATGTACCTGTCCAGTTTTCCCAACACCACTTATTGAAGAGGCTGTCTTTTCTCCACTGTATATGCTTACCTCCTTTATCAAAGATAAGGTGACCATATGTGTGTGGGTTTATCTCTGGGCTTTCTATCCTGTTCCATTGATCTATGATTCTGTTTTAGTGCCAGTACCAAACTGTCTTGATTACTGTAGCTTTGTAATATAGTCTGAAGTCAGGGAGCCTGATTCCTCCAGCTCCATTTTTCGTTCTCAAGATTGCTTTGGCTATTCGGGGTCTTTTGTGTTTCCATACAAATTGTGAAATCTTTTGTTCCAGTTCTGTGAAAAATGCCACTGGTAGTTTGATAGGGATTGCATTGAATCTGTAGATTGTTTTGGGTAGTAGAGTCATTTTCACAATGTTGATTCTTCCAATCCAAGAACATGGTATATCTCTCCATCTATTTGTATCATCTTTAATTTCTTTCATCAGTGTCTTATAGTTTTCTGCATACAGGTCTTTTGTCTCCTTAGTTAGGTTTATTCCTAGATATTTTATTCTTTTTGTTGCAATGGTAAACGGGAGTGTTTTCTTAATTTCACTTTCAGATTTTCATCATTGGTGTATAGGAATGCAAGAGATTTCTGTGCATTAATTTTGTATCCTGCTACTTTACCAAATTCATTGATTAGCTCTAGTAGTTTTCTGGTAGCATCTTTATGATTCTCTATGAATAGTATCATGTCATCTGCAAACAGTGACAGCTTTACTTCTTTTCCGATTTGGATTCCTTTTATTTCTTTTTCTTCTCTGATGGCTGTGGCTAAAACTTCCAAAACTATGTTGAATAATAGTGGTGAGAGTGGGCAACCTTGTCTTGTTCCTGATCTTAGTGGAAATGGTTTCAGTTTTTCACCATTGAGGACAATGTTGGCTGTGGGTTTGTCATATATGGCCTTTATTATGTTGAGGAAAGTTCCCTCTATGCCTACATTCTGCAGGGTTTTTATCATAAATGGGTGTTGAATTTTGTCGAAAGCTTTCTCTGCATCTATTGAGATGATCATATGGTTTTTCTCCTTCAATTTGTTAATATGGTTTATCACATTGATTGATTTGCGTATATTGAAAAATCCTTGCATTCCTGGGATAAACCCCACTTGATCATGGTGTATGATCCTTTTAATGTGCTGTTGGATTCTGTTTGCTAGTATTTTGTTGAGGATTTTTGCATCTATGTTCATCAGTGATATTGGCCTGTAGTTTTGTTTCTTTGTGACATCTTTGTCTGGTTTTAGTATCAGGGTGATGGTGGCCTCGTAGAATGAGTTTGGGAATGTTCCTCCCTCTGCAATATTTTGGAAGAGTTTGAGAAGGATAGGTGTTAGCTCGTCTCTAAATGTTTGATAGAATTCGACTGTGAAGCCATCTGGTCCTGGGCTTTTGTTTGTTGGAAGGTTTTTAATCACAGTTTCAATTTCAGTGCTTGTGATTGGTCTGTTCATATTTTCTATTTCTTCCTGGTTTAGTCTCGGCAGGTCGTGCATTTCTAAGAATCTGTCCATTTCTTCCAGGTTGTCCATTGTATTTGCATAGAGTTGCTTGTAGCAATCTCTCATGATCGTTTGTATTTCTGCATTGTCAGTGGTTACTTCTCCTTTTTCATTTCTAATTCTATTGAGTTGAGTCTTCTCCCTTTTTCTCTTGATGAGTCTGGCTAATGGTTTATCAATTTTGTTTATCTTCTCAAAGAACCAGGTTTAATTTTATTGATCTTCGCTATTGTCTCCTTCATTTCTTTTTCATTTATTTCTGATCTGATCTTTATGATTTCTTTCCTTCTGCTAGCTTTGGGTTTTTTTGCTCTTCTTTCTCTAATTGCTTTAGGTGCAAGGTTAGGTTGTTTATTCGAGATGTTTCCTGTTTCTTGAGGTAGGCTTGTATTGCTATAAACTTCCCTCTTAGCACTGCTTTTGCTGCATCCCATAGGTTTTGGGTCGTCGTGTCTCCATTGTCATTTGTTTCTAGGTATTTTATGACTTCCCCTTTGATTTTTTCAGTGATCACTTCCTCATTAAGTAGTGTATTGTGTAGCCCCCATGTGTTTGTATTTTTTACAGATCTTTTCCTGTAATTGATATCTAGTCTCATAGCGTTGTGCTCCGAAAAGAAACTTGATATGATTTCAGTTTTCTTAAATTTACCAAGGCTTGATTTGTGACCCAAGATATGATCTATCCTGGAGAATGTTCCATGAGCACTTGAGAAAAATGTGTATTCTGTTGTTTTTGGGTGGAATGTCCCATAAATATCAGTTAAGTCCATCCTGTTTAATGTATCATTTAAAGCTTGTGTTTCCTTATGTATTTTCATTTTGGATGATCTGTCCATTGGTGAAAGTGGGGTGTTAAAGTCCCCTACTATGATTGTGTTGCTGTCGATTTCCCCTTTTATGGCTGTTAGTATTTGCCTTATGTATTGAGGTGCTCCTATGTTGGGTGCATAAATATTTACAATTGTTATACCTTCCTCTTGGATCGATCCCTTGATCATTATATAGTGTCCTTCTTTGTCTCTTGTAATAGTCTTTATTTTAAAGTCTATTTTGTCGGATATGAGAATTGCTACTCCAGCTTTCTTTTGATTTCCATTTGCATGGAATATCTTTTTCCATCCCCTCACTTTCAGTCTGTATGTGTCTCTAGGTCTGAAGTGGGTCTCTTGTAGACAGCATATATATGGGTCTTGTTTTTGTATCCATTCAGCCAGTCTGTATCTTTTGGTGGGAGCATTTAATCCATTTACATTTAAGGTAATTATCGATATGTATGTTCCTATTCCCATTTTCTTAAATGTTTTGGGTTTGTTATTGTAGGTGTTCTCCTTCTCTTGTGTTTCTTTCCTAGAGAAATTCCTTTAGCATTTGTTGTAAAGCTGGTTTGGTGGTGCTGAACTCTCTCAGCTTTTGCTTGTCTGTAAAGGTTTTAATTTCTCCATCAAATCTGAATGAGATCCTCGCTGGGTAGAGTAATCTTGGTTGTAGGGTTTTCTCCTTCATTACTTTAAGTATATCCTGCCACTCCCTTCTGGCTTGCAAGGTTTCTGCTGAAAGTTCAGCTGTTAACCTTATGGGGATTCCCTTGTGTGTTGTTTGTTGTTTTTCCCTTGCTGCTTTTAATATGTTTTCTTTATATTTAATTTTTGATAGTTTGATTAATATGTGTCTTGGCATGTTTCTCCTTGGATTTATCCTGTATGGGACTCTCTGTTCTTCCAGGACTTGATTAACTATTTCCTTTCCCATATTAGGGAAGTTTTCAACTATAATCTCTTCAAATATTTTCTCAGTCCCTTTCTTTTTCTCTTCTTCGTCTGGGACCCCTATAATTCAAATGTTGGTGCGTTTAATGTTGTCCCAGAGGTCTCTGAGACTGTCCTCATTTCTTTTCATTCTTTATTCTTTATTCTGCTCTGCAGTAGTTATTTCCAACATTTTATCTTCCAGGTCACTTATCCGTTCTTCTGCCTCAGTTATTCTGCTATTGATCCCGTCTAGAGTATTTTTAATTTCATTTATTGTGTTTTTCATCGTTGCTTGGTTCCTCTTTAGTTCTTCTACGTCCTTGTTAAATGTTTCTTGCATTTTGTCTATACTATTTCCAAGATTTGGGATCATCCTTGCTATCATTATTCTGAATTCTTTTTCAGGTAGACTACCTATTTCCTCTTCATTTGTTAGGTCTGCTGTGTTTTGACCCCACTCCTTCATCTGCTATGTGTTTTTCTGTCTTCTCATTTTGCTTATCTTAATGTGTTTGGGGTCTCCTTTTCCCAGGCTGCAGGTTCGTAGTTCCTGTTGTTTTTGGTGTCTGTCCCCAGTGGCTAAGGTTGGTTCAATGGGTTGTGTAGGCTTCCTGGTGGAGGGGACTAGTGCCTGTGTTCTGGTGGATGAGGCTGGATCTTGTCTTTCTGGTGGGCAGGTCCACGTCTGGTGGTATATTTTGGGGTGTCTGTGGCTTTGTTATGATTTTAGGCAGCCTCTCTGCTAATGGATGGGGATGTGTTTCTGTCTTGCTAGTTGTTAGGAATAGGGTGTCCAGCAGTGTAGCTTGCTGGTCATTGAGTGATGCTGCGTCTTGATGTTGAGATGGAGATCTCTGAGAGATTTTCGCCATTTGGTATTACGTGGAGCTGGGACGTCTCTTGTGGACCAGTGTCCTGAAGTTGGCTGTCCCACCTCAGAGGCACAGCCCTCATGCCTGGCTGGAGCACCAAGAGCCTTTCATCCACACAGCTCAGAGTAAAAGGGAGAAAAAATAGAAAGAAAGAAAGAAAGAGGATATAATATAGTGAAGTAAAATAAAGCTATTATAAAGCAAAGCTATACAGACAAAATCTCACCCAGAAGCATACACATATACACTCACAGAAAAAGGAAAAGGGGAAAAATTAATATATCCTGCTCCGAAAGTCCACCTCCTGAATTTGGGATGATTCGTTGTCTATTCAGGTATTCAACAGATGCAGGCACATCAAGTTGTTTGTGGAGTTTTAATCCACTGCTTCTGAGGCTGCTGGGAGAGATTTCCCTTTCTCTTCTTTGTTCGCACAGCTCCCGGGGTTTACCTTTGGATTTGGACCCGCCTCTGCGTGTAGGTCGCCTGAGGGCATCTGTTTCCTGCCCAGACAGAATGGGGTTAAAGGAGCAGCTATTTCGGGGGCTGTGGCTCACTCAGGCGGTGGGGAGGGAAGGATATGTATGCGGGGTGAGGCTGCGGCGGCAGAGGCCGGTGTGACGTTGCAGCAGCCATTGGCGCGCCGTGCGTTCTCCCGGGGAAGTTGTCCCCGGATCACGGGAGCCTGGCCATGGCGGGCTGCACCGGCTCCCGGGAGGGGTGGTGTGGAGAGTGACCTGTGCTCGCACACAGGCTTTTTGGTGGCGGCAGCAGCAGCCTTAGCGTCTCATGCTGTCTCTTGGGTCCACGCTGATAGCCGCGGCTCGTGCCCATCTCTGGAGTTCATTTAGGCAGCGCTCTGAATCCCCTCTCCTTGCGCCCCATGAAACAAAGAGGCAAGAAAAAGTCTCTTGCCTCTTCGGCAGCTGCAGACTTTTTCCCTGACTCCCTCCCGGCTAGCTGTGGTGCACTAACCCCTTCAGGCTGTGTTCATGCCGCCAACCCCAGTCCTCTCCCTGCGATCCGGATCCGACCGAAGCTCCCAGCCCCTGCCCGCCCTGGCGGGTGAGCAGACAAGCCTCTCGGGCTGGTGAGTGCTGCTCGGCACCGATCATCTGTGCGGGAGTCTCTCTGCTTTGCCTTCCGCACCCCTGTGGCTGCGCTCTCCTCCATGGCTCCGAAGCTTCCCCCCTCTGCCACCCACAGTCTCCACCCACGAAGGGGTTTCCTAGTGTGTGGAAACCCTTCCTCCTTCACGGCTCCCTCCCACTGGTGCAGGTCCCATCCCTATTCTTTTGTCTCTGTTATTTCTTTTTTCTTTTGCCCTACCCAAGTACGTGGGGAGTTTCTTGCCTTTTGGGAGGTCTGACGTCTTCTGCCAGTGTTCAGTGGGTGTTCTGTAGGAGCAGTTCCACGTGTAGATGTATTTCTAATGTATCTGTGGGAAGGAAGGTGATCTCTGCGTCTTACTCTTCCGCCATCTTGCCCCAACCCCTCTGGGTCTTTTTAAAAACTTAATTGTATATCATTAACATTTTTCAAGTTAATATGGTCGTCTTTTAAAAGGCTCCATACTATTCCATTGAAAAAATAAGATGGAGAAAGTAGATTGAAACTGCATCAGACTCTGGCCCATTTCCCATGACTGCCTCACAATGCACCCCAGCCTGAGCCAAGTGTCTGCTCTGGCCCTGCTTGCTTTATAGCACAGCTCCACACTTGGGCAAGGGCTGCTCAGGGCAAAGAAGAGTTCAGTTGTATGGGACAGAATGGATGCAGACTTGGAATGGCATCTGAATGGGGACAGTGGTAGCCATTACTGGTGCTTACAGATGCATCACATCAGGAGTGGCTTGGGATTCTGACTGGGGCTGGGACCGAGGCCGCAACAGCCAGCGCCCAGATCCATGCAGAACACATGCTCAAGGACCACTTGCCCCAGCACTGCTTCCTTCTGGGGCAAAGGTGCCAGTGTTTCAAGGTGGGGAGAGCACACACTTAGAGGGAAGGGAACCAGCTCAGACCTGACCCACATGTCTTCTGATTCAACAGCTTGGGACCAACCCAAATAGGGTGGTGTTTGTCACTGAGCAGTGCAGAAGTTCCAGCTCACATTTGGCTCTGGCTGTAGCTTCTCCATCTCCAGACACAGCTCCTACCAAGGTGCTAGCTGTTAGAACATGCTGGGGAAGGATATGAATCATGCTCATGTCAGATCCAGCTCTCCCGCTAAACCACTGGGCACACAGATTGTATAAGGATTCTCCCACACAAGCACACTCCTTCAAGACACTAATAATGAAATATCAGAAAGAGAAATCAAGAAGCGATCAAGATGGCAGAGGAGTAGGACGATTCACACAGAACATCTACTGAATGCTGGCAGAAGACCTCAGACTTCCAAAAGAGCAAGACAACTTCCATGTAAATGGGTAGGACAAAAGGAAAAAAATAGAGAGAGAAAGAAAGGAATCTAGATAGGACCTGCTCCCCAGAGAGGGAGCTGTGAAGGAGGAAAGGTTCTCACACCTGGGGAAGTCACCTCATTGGTGAGAAGATCAGCCTGGATGGATGGGGAGCTTTGGAGTCTTGGAGGAGAGTGCAGCAACTGGTTTTCGTAGGCAAAATGGAGACCAACCAGCACAGATAGTGGGTACCACCGCCCTGCACTCCCCAGACTGAGACACTTGTCTGCCAATTTGGGCAGGGGCTAGATAATGAAGCTCAGGCTTCAGAGGTCAGACCCAGGGACAGGACCAGGGTTGGCTGTGTGGAGACAGGTTGAAGAGGCTGGAGTGTGGCAACTGAGGTATACTCGGAAGAAGCCTGGGCCCGGCTAGAGAGGCAAGACTCCATTGTTGGGGTCCCACAAAGAGAAGGGTGGGACTGCCATAGGCACTTCTTTCCCTTTGCACGCTCTCAGGCAACAGGACACTGCCTACACGTGCTCTGTGAGTGGGCATGAGACACCACCACCATCCTGGGCCACTAATATGAGACCTGCAAGCAGGGGTCAAGTGCTTCCCTCACTGTCTCCAGAGTGTGCGGGCCGCTGCTGCTGCTAAAAGACCCGCGAGCAGGCACCAAGTGCTGCCCTCGCTGTAGAGGAGGACACCGCCCCACTCCCCCACTAAGACAACCATGAACATGAGCCAAGTGCTGCCACCACTGTACCAGGAGAGCACACGTGCCATGAGCAGGCATCAAATGCTAGCCCTGCTGTTGCAGGAGTGCACGGGCCGCTGCTGCTGCTAAGAGACCTGTGAGCAGGTACCAATCGCTGCTCCCACTGTCTGGGGGTGGGCAGACAACAACTGCTGCTGGGACACCTGTGAACACGCAGTAATCACTGCCCCTGCCATCCTGTGAGTGTGCAAGGGCCGCGGCAACTGCACACCCCATATCAAGGGGATAATGGCCAGCACACACTGAGGAAAGATGCAGCAAGCATCCAAACTAAAAGCAGCCCTTCAATTACTGAAAAGATGACTGAGTAGAAGGACTTGAGCTCACCTCCTCTCACAAAAACATCAAAGTCACAGCTACCTGCTGAACAACCATCAACAAAAAAGACTGGAACATACCAAAAAAGATATTTTACATCCAACGATACAGAAGAAATCACGAGATGGTAGGATGGGCACTTTCACAATATAATCAAATACCATACCCACCAGGTGGGCAACCCACAAACTGGAAAATAAGTATATTGCAGAGTTTCTCCCCCAGGAGTGAGAGATCTGAGCTCCACGTCAAGCTCCCCAGCCTGAGAGTCTGGCATTGGGAGGAGGAGACCCCAGAGCATTTGGCATTGAAGGCCAGTGGGGCTTGAGTACAGAAGTTACACAGGACAGGGGGAAACAGAGACTCCATTCTTGGAGGGTGCACACAAAGTTTGACATGCACTGGGACTCAGCACAAACCTCTGACTCCATAAGAGCCTGGACTGGACTGGCCTGTGGGCCTTGGAAGATCTCCTGGGGAGACAGGAGTTGGCTGTGGCTCACTGAGGGGTCAAGCAAACTGGTGGAAAGGCCCCAGGGAATATTGATTGGTGTGAGCTCTCCTGGAGGTTGCCATTTTGACACCAAGACCTGGCCACATCCAACAGCCTGCAGGCTCCAGTACTGGGACATCTCAGGCCAAACAACCAGCAGGGTGGAAACACAGCCCCATCCATCAGCAGACAGCCTGTATAAAGTGGTACGGAGCTCACAGACACCTTTAAACACATCCCTTGACATGACCCTGCCAACCAGAAGGATAAACCCAGCTATAACCACCAGTGGGAAGGCAACAGTCCCTCCCACCAGGAAGCTTGCACAAGTCCCTGGACCAACCTCACCCAACAGGGGGCAGAAACCAGAAGTAAGAGGAACTACAACCATGTAGCCGGCAGAAACGAGACCACACACATAGAAATTTAGACAAAATGAGACAGCAGAAAAATATGTTCCAAATGAAGGAACAAGATAAAAACCCAGAAGAACGACTAAGTGAAGTGGAGATACAAATTGAGAGTAATGATAATAACGATGATGCAAGATCTCGGAAAGAGATTGTAGGCACAGACCGAGAAGATACAAGAAATGTTTAACAAAGAACTACAAAATTTAAAGAACAAACACACAGAGATGAACTATATGATAACTGAAATGAAAAATACACAAGAAGGAATCAATAGCATAATAAATGAGGCCGAATAACGAATAAGTGAGCTGGAAGACAGAGTGGTGGAAATTGCTCCTGCAGAATGAAAAGAAACAAGGACAGGGCTTCCCTCGTGGCGCAGCATTTAAGACTCCTCCTGCCAGTGCAGGGCCAGAGGTTCGAGCCCTGGTCAGGGAAGATCCCACATGCCGTGGAGCAAATAAACCTATGTGCCACAACTACTGAGCCTGCACTTTACAGCCCATGAGCCACAACTACTGAGCCCGCACACCACAACTACTGAAGCCCACATGCCTAGAGTCCATTCTCCGCAACAAGAGAAGCCACCAAAATGAGAAGCTCGTGCACCACAATGAAAAATAGCCCACACTCACTGCAACTAGAGAAAGGCCATGTGCAGCAAAGAAGACCCAATGCAGCCAAAAATATATTAAAAAAAAAAAAAAAGAAACAAGGGCAGTATCAGAGACCTCTGGGACAACATTAAACATGCCGATATTCACATTATAGGGTTCCTAGAAGAAGAAGAGACAGAGAAAGGGGCTGAGAAAATATTGGAAGAGATTATAGCGGAAAACTTCCATAACATGGGAAAGGAAACACTCACTCAGGTAAAGGAAGTGCAGAGGGTCACATACAGGATAAGCCCAAGGGGGAACATGCCGAGACACATTAATCAAACTGACAAAAATTAGAGACAAAGAGAAAATATTAAAAGCAACAAGTGAAAAGTAACAAATAACATACAAGGGAATCCTGATAAAGTTACCAGCTGAATTTTCAGCTGAAACTCTGCAGGCCACAAGGGAGTGGCTTGATATATTTAAAATGATGAAAGGGAAAAACCTACAACCGAGAATATTCTACCCAGCAAGGTTCTCGCTTAGATTTGACAGAGAAAGCAAAAGCTTTACAGATAAGCAAAAAGTAAGGGAATTCAGTACCACCAAACCAGCTTTACAACAAATCCTAAAGGAACTTCTCTAGGCAGAAAAGAAAAGGACACAACTAGAAACAAGAATATTACGAATGGGAAAGGTCACCAGTAAAAGCAGTAAAAGCAAATATACAGTAAAAGCAAATATACGGTAAAGGTAGGAAATGATCCGCACACAAATATGATATCAAAACCAGAAATGGTGTGAAGAGGAGAGTACAAATGCAGGATATTGGAAATTGTAATTAAGACACCAAAAACTTAAAAAAATCTTGTATGTATATATATATATATCTATATATATATATACACATATATAGGTATATATATATATATATATACGTATATATATATATATATAGAGAGAGAGAGAATACTTTATCAAAACCTCATAAGAACCACAAACCAAAAATCTACAATAGATATACATACAGAAAAAGAAAAAGCAATCCAAACACAACATAAAAGATAGTTATCAAAGCACAAGAGAACAAAAGAGGAAGGGAAGAAAAACAACCTACAAAAACAGGCCCAACACATATATACAATGGAATATTACTCAGCCATAAAAAGAAACGAAATTGATTTATTTGTAGTGAAGTGGATGGACCTAGAGTCTGTCATACAGAGTGAAGTAAGTCAGAAAGAGAAAAACAAATACCGTATGCTAACACATATATATGGAATCTAAGAAAAAAAAAAAAAAAGGTCATGAAGAACCTAGGGGTAAGACGGGAATAAAGACACAGGCCTACTAGAGAATGGACTTGAGGATATGGGGAGGCGGAAGGGTAAGCTGTGACAAAGTGAGAGAGTGGCATGGACATATATACACTACCAAATGTAAAATATGTAGCTAGTGGGAAGCAGCTGCATGACACAGGGAGATCAGTTCAGTGCTTTGTGACCACCTAGAGGGGTGGGATAGGGATGGTGGGAGGGAGGGAGATGCAAGAGGGAAGAGATATGGGAACATATGTATATGTATAACTGATTCACTTCGTTATAAAGCAGAAACTAACACACCATTGTAAAGCAATTATACTCCAATAAAGATGTTTAAAAAAACAAGCCCAAAATAATTAATAAAATGGCAATAAGAACATACATTTTTTTCTATTTTTGTTTGTTTGTTTTTTATACTGCAGTTTCTTATTAGTCATCAATTTTATACACATCAGTGTATAAATGTCAATCCCAATCGCCCAATTCAGCACACCACCATTCCCACCCCACAGCGGTTTTCCCCCCTTGGTGTCCATACGTTTGTTCTCTACATCTGTGTCTCAAATTCTGCCCTGCAAACCGGTTCATCTGTACCATTTTTCTAGGTTCCATATACATGCGTTAATATACTATATCTGTTTTTCTCTTTCTGACTTACTTCACTCTGTATGACAGTCTCTAGGTCCATCCACGTCTCAACAAATGACTCAATTTCCTTCCTTTTTATGGCTGAGTAATATTCCATTGTATATATGTACAACAACTTCTTTATCCATTCGTCTGTCAATGGGCATTTAGGTTGCTTCCATGACCTGGCTATTGTAAATAGTGCTGCAATGAACATTGGGGTGCATGTATCTTTTTAAATTATGGTTTTCTCTGGGTATATGCCCAGTAGTGGGATTGCTGGATCATATGGTAATTCTATTTTTAGTTTTTTAAGGAACCTCCATACTGTTCTCCATAGTGGCTGTATCAATTTACATTCCCACCAACAGTGCAAGAGGGTTCCCTTTTCTCCCCACCCTCTCCAGCATTTGTTATTTGTAGATTTTCTGATGATCCCCATTCTAACCAGTGTGAGGTGGTACCTCATTGTAGTTTTGATTTGCATTTCTCTAATAATTAGTGATGTTGAGCAGCTTTTCATGTGCTTCTTGGCCATCTGTATGTCTTCTTTGGAGAAATGTCTACCTAGGTCTTCTGCTCATTTTTGGATTGGGTTGTTTGTTTCTGTAATATTGAGCTGCATGAGCTGTTTATATATTTTGGAGATTGATCCTTTGTCCATTGATTTGTTTGAAAATATTTTCTCCCATCCTGAGGGTTGTCTTTTCATCTTGTTTATGGTTTCCTTTGCTGAACAAAAGCTTTGAAGTTTCATTAGGTCCCATTTTATTTTTATTTTCATTTCCATTACTCTAGGAGGTGGATCAAAAAAGATCTTGCTGTGATTTATGTCAAAGAATGTTCTTCCTATATTTCCTCTAAGAGTTTGATAGTGTCCGGGTTTACATTTAGGTCTGTAATCCATTTTGAGTTTCTTTTTGTGTATGGTGTAAGGGAGTGTTCTAATTTCATTTTTTTACATGTAGCTGTCCAGTTTTCCCAGCACCACTTATTGAAGAGACTGTCTTTTCTCCATTGTATACCTTTCCCTCCTTTCTCATAGATTAGTTGACCATAGGTGCGTGGGTTTATCTCTGGGCTGTCTATTTTGTTCCATTGATCTATGTCTCTGTTTTTGTGCCAATACCATACTGTCTTGATTACTGTAGCTTTGTAGTATAGTCTGAAGTCAGGGAGTCTGATTCCTCCAGCTCCGTTTTTTTCCCTCAAGACTGCTTTGGCTATTCGGGGTCTTTTGTATCTCCATACAATCTTTAAGGTGATTTGTTCTAGTTCCATAAAAAATGCCATTGGTAATTTTATAGAGATTGCATTGAATCTGTAGGTTGCTTTGGGTAGTATAGTCATTTTCACAATATTGATTCTTCCAATCCAAGAACATGTTATATCTCTCCACCTGTTGGTATCATCTTGAACTTCTTTCATCAGTGTCTTATAGTTTTCTGCATGCAGGTCTTCTGTCTCCCTAGGTAGGTTTATTCCTAGGTATTTTATTCTTTTTGTTGCAATGGAAAATGGGAGTTTTCCCATAATTTCTCTTTCAGATTTTTCATCATTAGTGTATAGGAATGCAAGAGATTTCTGTGCAATAATTTTGTATCCTGCAAATTTACAAAATTCACTAATTAGCTCTAGTAGTTTTCTGGTGGCATTTTTAGGATTCTCTATGTACAGTATCATGTCATCTGCAAACAGCGACAGTTTTACTTCTTCTTTTCCAATTTGTATTCCTTTTACTTCTTTTTCTTCTCTGATTGCTGTAGCTAGGACTTCCAAAACTATGTTGAATAATAATGGCAAGAGTAGACATCCTTGTCTTGTTCCTGATCTTACAGGAAATGCTTTCAGTTTTTCACCATTGAGAATGATGTTTGCTGTGGGCTTGTCGTATATGGCCTTTATTATGTTGATGTAGGTTCCCTCTATGCCCACTTTCTGGAGAGATTTTTCATAAATGGGAGTTGATTTTTGTCAAAACCTTTTTCTGCATCTATTGAGATGATCATATGGTTTTTATTCTTCAATTTGTTAATATGGTGTATCACATTGATTGATTTGCGTACAATGAAGAATCCTTGCATCCCTGGGATAAATCCCACTTGATCGTGGTGTATGATCCTTTTAATATGTTGTTGGATTCTGTTTGCTAGTATTTTGTTGAGGATTTTTGCATCTATATCCATCAGTGATATTGGTCTGTAATTTTCTTTTTTTGTAGCATCTTTGTCTGGTTTTGGTATCAGGGTGATGGTGGCCTCACAGAATGCGTTTGGGACCATTCCTTCCTCTGCAATTTTTTCGAAGAGTTTGAGAAGGATGGGTGTTAGCTCTTCTCTAAATGTTTGATAGAATTCACCTGTGAAGCCATCTGGTCCTGGACTTTTGTTTGTTGGAAGATTTTTAATCACAGTTTCAATTTCATTACTTGTGGTTGGTATGTTCATATTTTCTGTTTCTTCCTGGTTCAGTCTTGGAAGATTATACCTTTCTAAGAATTTGTCCATTTCTTCCAGGTTGTCCATTTTATTGGCATAGATTTGCTTGTAGTAGTCTCTTAGGATTCTTTGTATTTCTGCAGTGTCTGTTGTAACTTCTCCTTTTTCATTTCTAATTTTATTGATTTGAGTCCTCTCCCCCTTTTTCTTGATGAGTCTGGCTAATGCTTTATCAATTTTGGTTATCTTCTCAAAAAAACAGCTTTTAGTTTTATTGATCTTTGCTATTGTTTTCTTTGTATCTATTTCATTTGTTTCCGCTCTGATCTTTATGATTTCTTTCCTTCTGCTAACTTTGGGTTTTGTTTGTTCTTCTTTCTCTACTTCCTTTAGGTGTAAGGTTAGATTGTTTACTTGAGATTTTTCTTGTTTCTTGAGATAGGCTTGTATAGCTATAAACTTCCCTCTTAGAAATGCTTTTGCTGCATCCCATAGATTTTGGATCGTCGTGTTTTCATTGTCATTTGTCTCTAGGTATTTTTTGATTTCCCCTTTGATTTCTTCAGTGATCTCTTGGTTATTTAGTACCGTATTGTTTAGCCTCCATGTGTTTGTGTTTTTTACTTTTTCTCCATGTAATTCACTTCTAATCTCATAGCGTTGTGGTCAGAAAAGATGCTTGATATGATTTCAATTTTCTTAAATTTACTGAGGCTTGATTTGTGACCCAAGATGTGATCTATCCTGGAGAATGATCCGTGCTCACTTGAGAAAAAAGTGTAATCTGCTGTTTTTGGATGGAATGTCTTATATGTATCAATTAAATGAATCTGGTCTATTGTGTCATTTAAAGCTTCTGTTTCCTTATTTATTTTCATTTTGGATGATCTGTCCATTGGTGTAAGTGAGGTGTTAAAGTCCCCCACTTGTACTGTGTTACTGTCGATTTCCTGTTTTATAGCTGCTAGCAGCTGCCTTATGTATTGAGGTGCTCCTATGTTGGGTGCATATATATTTATAATTGTTATATCTCCTTCTTGGATTGATCCCTTGATCATTATGTAGTGTCCTTCTTTGTCTCTTGTAACATTCTTTAGTTTAAAGTCTATTTTATCTGATATGAGTATAGCTACTCCAGCTTTCTTTTGATTTCCGTTTGCATGGAATATATTTTTCCATCCCCTCACTTTCAGTCTGTATGTGTCCCTAGGTCTAAAGTGGGTCTCTTGTAGACTGCATATATATGGGTCTTGTTTTTGTTTCCATTCAACAAGCCTGTGTCTTTTGGTTGGAGCATTTAATCCATTCATGTTTAAGGTAATTATTGATATGTATGTTCCTATGATCATTTTCTTAATTGTTTTGGGTTTGTTTTTGTAGATTATTTTCTTCTCTTGTATTTCCCACTTAGAGAAGTTCCTTTAGCATTTGTTGTAGAGCTGGTTTGGTGGTGCTGAATTCTCTTAGCTTTTGCTTGTCTGTAAAGCTTTTGATTTCTCCATCGAATCTGAATGAGATCCTTGCCAGGTAGAGTAATCTTGGTTTTAGTTTCTTCTCTTTCATCACTGCAAGTATATCATGCCATTCCCTTCTGGCTTGTAGAGTTTCTGCTGAGAAATCAGCTGTTAACCTTATGGGAGTTCCATTGTATGTTATTTGTCATTTTTCCTGTGCTGCTTTCAATAATTTTTCTTTGTCTTTAATTTTTGCCAATTTGATTACTATGTGTCTCGGCGTGTTTCTCCTTGGGTTATCCTGTATGGGACTCGCTGTGCTTCCTGGACATTGGTGGCTATTTCCTTTCCCATGTTACGGAAGTTTTCGAGTATAATGTCTTCCAATATTTTCTCAGGTCCTTTCTCTCTCTCTTCTCCTTCTAGGACCCCTTTAATGTGAATGTTGTTGCGTTTAATGTTGTCCCAGAGGTCTCTTAGTCTGTCTTCACTTCTTTTCTTTCTTTTTTCTTTATTCTGTTCTGCAGCCGTGAATTCCACCGTTCTGTCTTTCAGGTCACTTATCCGTTCTTCTGCCTCAGTTATTCTGCTATTGATTCCTTCTAGTGTAGTTTTCATTTCAGTTATTTTATTGTTCATCTCTGTTTGTTTGTTCTTTAATTCTTCTAGGTCTTTGTTAAACATTTCTTGCATCTTCTCGAACTTTGCCTCCATTGTTTTTCTGAGGGCCTGGATCATCTTCACTATTATTATTATTAATTCTTTTTCTGGAACGTTGCCTATCTCCACTTCATTTAGTTGTTTTTTGGGGTTTTATCTTGTTCCTTCATGTGGTACATAGCCCTCTGCCTTTCATCTTGTCTCTCTTTCTGTGAATGTGGTTTTTGTTCCACAGGCTGCAGTATTGTAGCTCTTCTTGCTTCTGCTCTCTGCCCTCTGGTGGATGAGGCTATTTAGGAGGCTCAGTCAAGAACATACATATTGATAATTACCTTAAATATAAATGGATTAGATGCTCCATCCAAAAAAACAAACTCACTGAATGGATACAAAAACAAGAACCGTATATGTGCTGTCTACAAGAGGCCCACTTCAGATCTAGGGACACATGCAGACTGAAAGTGAGGGGATGTATAGGTATTACATGCAAATGAAAATCAATAGAAAGCTGGGGTAGAGATACTCATATGAGAGAAAATACAGTTTAAAATAAAGACTGTTACAAGAGATAAAGAAGGACACTACATAATGACCAAGGGATTAATCCAAGAAGAGTATATAATAATTGCAAATATCTCTGTACCCAACATAGGAGCACCACAATATATAAGGCAAATGCTAACAGCCATAAAAGGAGAAATCGACAGTAACACAATAATAGTAGGGGACTTTCACACCCCACTTACATCAATGGACAGATAATCCAGACAGATAATCAATAAGTAAACACAGGCCTTTAAATGACACATTAGAGCAGATGGACTTAATTTACATTTGTAGAACATTCCATCCGAAAGCAGCAGAATACACATTCTTCTCAAGTGCACATGGAACATTCTCCAGGTTAGATCAGATGCTCAGCCACAAAGCAAGCCTCAGTAAGTTTAAGAAAGTTGAAATCATATCAAACATCTTTTCCAACCAGAACGTTATGAGATTAGAAATCAACTACGAGGAAAGAAAAGTGTAAAATCACAATCACGTGGAGGGTAAACAATATGTTACTAAACAACGAATGGATCACTGATGAAATCAAAGAGGAAATAAAAACATACCTAGAGACAAATGATAACAAAAACACGATGATCCAATACCTATGGGACGCAGCAAAAGCAGTTCTAAGAGGGCAGTTTATAGTGATACAGTCTTACCTCAGGTGAAAAAAAAATTCAAATAAACAACCTAACCTTACTCCTAAGGCAAGTAGAGAAAAACAATACAAAAATCAGTTAGCAGAAGGAAAGCAATCATAAAGATCAGAGCAGAAATGAATGAAGTATAGATAAAGAAAACATTAGACTAGACCAATTAAACTAAAAGATGATTCTTTGAAAAGATAAACAAAATTGATAAACCTCTAGCCAGCTGCAACAAGAAAAAAAGTGGCAGGGCTCAAATCAATAAAATTAGAAATGAAAAAATAGTAACAACAGACACCACAGAAATACAAAGCATCATAAGAGACTAACTACAAGCAACTATATGCCAATAAAATGGACAACCTAGAAGAAATGGACAAATTCTTAGAAATGTACAACCTTCCAAAATGGAATGAGGAAGATAAAGAAAATATGAACAGACCAATCACAAGTACTGAAATTGAAACTGTGATTAAAAATTTTCCAACAAACAAAATTATAGGACCAGACTGCTTCAAAAGCAAATTCTATCAAACATTTAGAGACGAGTTAACACCTATCCTTTTGAAATTCTTCCAAAAAATCGAAGAGAAAGGAATAATCCCAAACTAATTCTGTACAGCCACCATCACCATGATACCAAAATCAGAAAAAGATACCATGAAAAAGGAAAATTACAGGAAAATATCACTGATGAACGTAGGCACAAAAATTCTCAAAAAAATATTAGCACACCAAATCCAACAATAAATTAAAAGGATCAGACAGCATGCTCAATTGGGATTTATCCTAGGGATGCAAGTATTCTTCTATATCTGCAAATCAATACATGTGACATACCACATTAACAAACTGCAGAATAAAAACCATATGATCATCTCAATAGATGCAAATAAAGCTTTTGATGAAATTCAACACTCATTTATGACAAAAACTCTCCAGCATGTTGTCATAGAGGAAACATTTCATCTAAGTTGAGGAAACTACAGTGGATGTCCACTCTCACCACTTTTATTCAACATAGTTTTGGAAGTCCTAGCAGCAGCAATCAGAGCAGAAAAAGAAATAAAAGAAATCCAAATTGGAAAAGAAGAAGTAAAAGTGCCACTGTTTGCAGATGGCATAGAAAATCCTAAAAATGCTACCAGAAAACTACTATAGGCCATCAATAAATTTGGTAAAGTGGCAGGATATAAAATTAATACACAGAAATCTCTTGCATTTCTATACACTAATGACAAATAATCGGAAAGAGAAATAAAGTAAACAATCTATTTACCATCACATCAAAAAGAATAAAACACCTAGGAATAAACCTACCTAAGGAGGAAAAAACCTGTACTCGAAAAACTATAAGACGATGATGAAAGAAATTGAAGATGACACAAACAGTTGGAATGATATACCATGTTCTTGGATTGGAAGAATCAACATTGTGAAAATGACTATACTACCCAAAGCAACTTAGAGATTCAATACAATCCCTATCAAATTACCAATGGTATTTTTCACAGAAGTAGAACAAAAATTTTTTTAATTTGTAGGGAAGCACAAAAGATCCTGAATAACCTGAGAAAGAAAAATGGAGCTAAATGAATCAGGCTCCCTGACCTCAGACTATACTACAAAGATATAGTCATCAAAAGAGTCTGGTACTGGCACAAAAACAGAAATATAGATCAATGGAAAAGGATAGAAAGCCCAGAAATAAACCCATACATCTATAGTCAATTAATCTATGGTAAAGGATGCAAGAATATACAATGGAGAAAAGACAGTCACTTCAATAAGTGGTGCTGAGAAAACTGGACAGCTACATGTAAAAGAGTGGAATTGGAACACTCCCTCACACCATACACTAAAATAAACTCAAAATGGAGGAAAGACCTAAATGTAAGGCCAGATACTATAAAACTCTTAAAAGCAAACATAGGGAGAGGACACTTTTTGACATAAATTGCAGCAATATCTTTTAGGATCCACCTCCTAGAGTAAAGAAAATGATAACAAAAATAAACAAAATGGACCTAATTAAACTTAAAATCTTTTGCACAACAAAGGACACCGTAAACAAAATGAAAAGACAGCCCACAGAATGGCAGAAAATATTTGCAAACAAAGCGACCAACAAGGGATGAATCTCCAAAATATAAACAGCTCATGCAGCTCAATATCAAGAAAGCAAACAACCCAATAAAAAAATAAGCAAAATACCTAAACAGACATTTCTCTAAAGAAGATACATTGCCAAAAATCACATGAAATGATGCTCAACATCTCTAATTGTTAGAGAAATGCAAATCCAAACTGCAATGAGGTATCACCTCACACTAGTCAGAATGGCTATCATCAAAAATTCTACAAACATTAAATGCTGGAGAGGGTGTGGGAAAAAGGAACCCTCCTACATTGTTGGTGGGAATGTAAATTGGTATAACCACTATGGACAACAGTATGGAGGTTCCTTAAAAAACTAAAAATAGAACTACCGTATGATCCAGCAATCCCTCTCCTGGGCATATATCTGGATAACATTGTAATTCAAAAAGATACATGCACCCCAATGTTCATAGGTGCACTATTTACAATCACCAGGACATGGAAGCAACCTAAATGTCCACTGACAGAGGAATGGATAAAGAAGATGTGGTACATATATACAATGGACTATTACTCAGCCATGAAAAAAATGAAATAATGTCGTTTGCAACAACATGGATGGACCTAGTGATTATCATATTAAGTGAAGTAAGTCGACAGAGAAGGTCAAATATCATATGATATCACTTGCATGTGGCATCTAAAAGAAATGAAACAAATGAACTTATTTAGAAAACAGAAAGAGACTTAGAAATCAAACTTACAGTTACCAAAGGGGAGAGTTGGGGGGAGGGTTAAATTAGGAGTTTGGGATTAACATATACACACTACTATGCATAAAATATATATTCAATAAGGACCTACTGTATAGCACAGGGAACTCTACTTAATATTCTGTAATAACCCATGTGGGAAAAGAATCTTAAAACTAATGGATATATGTATATGTATAACTGAATCACCTTGCTGTATACCTGAAACTAATGCAACATTGTAAATCAACTATACTCCAGTATAAAATAAAAATTATATTAAAAAAATAGGTCCTGTGACAAACCATAATGGAAAAGAATATGAAAACATATATATATATATATATATATATATATATATAAAACCGAGTCACTTTGCTGTACAGAAGGAATTCACACAACATTGTAAATCAACTATACTTCAATAAAACTTAAAAAAATTAAGCAAAAGAAAAATTTTAAAAATGAAAGAGAAATTAAGGAAACAACCTGAGGAATAATACTGAGGAATAAACTTAGACAAGGAAGTGAAAAACCTATAATTTGAACACTATTAAAAAAAAATAGATGATTAAGATGATTAATTGAGATGATGCAAAGCAATGGATTTGTAACCTGTCATCATGGATTGGAAGAATTAGTGTTAAAATGTCCATACTACCACAAGCAATCTACAGATTTAATGAACTCACTATTAAAAATACCCATGGCATTTTTCACAGAACTAGAGCAAATAATCCTAAAATGTATATGGATTTATGAATTCCCAAAGCAATCTTGAGCAAAAAGAACAAAGCAAGATGTATATAGCTTCCTGACTTCCAACTATACTACAAAGCTACAGTAATCAAAACAGTATAGTAGTGTCACAAATATGATATATAAATCCATGGAACAGAATAGAGAACCCAGAAATTAACCCATGCAATTATGGTCAATTAATCTATGACAATGAAATTAGAATATTTTCTCACACCTATAGAAAAATAAACTCAAAATGGATTAAAGGCCTAAATGTAAAACAAGCAACCATAGAATTCTTAGAAGAAAATGTAGGGAGAACACTCTTTATCATAAACTGTAGCAATTTTTTGGATATATCTCCTAAGGCAAAAGAAACAAAAGCAAAAATAAATAAATGATACCTAATTAAACTTAAAAGCTTTGCACTGCAAAGGAAATCAAGAACAAGCTGAAAACACAAGCTACTGAATGGGAAGACTATATTTGCAAATGATATAACCAATGTGGGCTTAATATCCAATATATATATTCAGCTCATAGGACTCAATATCAAAACAACAAACAACTTGATTAAAAATTGGCAGACCTGAATAGACATTTTTCCCAAGAATATATACAAATGACCAATAGGCACATGAAAAAATGCTCAACATTGCTAATTCTGAGAAATGCAAATCAAAACCACAATGAGATATCACCTCATACCTATCAGAAAGACTATCCTCAAAAACTCTACAAATAACAGATATTGGTGAGGATGTGGAGAAAAGAGAGCCCTAGTATATCTTTGGTTGGAATGTAAATTGGTGCAGCTACTATGGAAAACATTATGGAAGTTCCTCAAAAAACAAAAAATAGAACTACCATATGATCTAGCAATTCCACTGCTGGGTATATAACTGGAAGAAAAATGAAAACAGTAATTTGGAAATATACATGCACCCTAATATTCATAGAAGCATTATTTACAATAGCCAAGACATGGAAGCAACTCAAGTGCCCATCAACAGACAATTGGATTAAGAAGATGTGGTATATATCAATACATACAATGGAATATTACTCAGCCATAAAGAATAATGAAGTACTGCCATTTGCTGCAATGTTGATGGACCTAGAGAGCATTATGCTTAGTGAAATAAATCAGATAAAGGTAAGCATTATATCTGTTATATGTGGAATCTAAAAGATAATAGAAATGAATGTATATGTGAAACCGAAACAACTTAGAGATATAGAGAACTAACTAATGGTTACCAATAAAGAAAGGGAAGGGGGAGGGGCAAAATACAGTGGGGAATTCAGAGACAATCTACCTTTTATAAAATAAGTGAGCAGCATAGATCTATTGCACAGCACAGGGAAATATAGATATTATTTTGTAATAACTTTAAATGGAGCATAAATAATCTATAAAAATATTGAATCACAGCATTGCACACCTGGAACTAATGTAATATTGTAAATCCTTCATTTAAAAAAATTGTTCTATGAGGTTAATATAAAATCATTAAAAAAATGGCATTTTTCCCTAAATAAACTTGTAAGTTATATACAATACCAGTTAGTATCTCAACGGGAATATTTTGGATAAGATGATCATAATGTTCATCTGAAAGACAAGAGTGGTAGAAAAGCCAGGAGAAGTGGAAGTAATGAGAGGGAGTATTAGTGTTTCAAATATAATTAAACTATAGCCATTAAAATAGGATGGTAGTGGTACAAGTATAGACAAAGAGTGAAATGGAAGAAAATTGAAAGGAGTGAATTACAGAATGAACGGGAATGTGGACGATAATGAAAGAGCCATTTCAAATCTGTAGGAGAAATGAGGGTTCAAGAAATTATGGTTAATCCCTAACTCTACTTTGTCCAGGTCAATCAAGGGTTTGAATACACAATAATGCAACAAAAAAAGACTAATTGTGTCTATTCTGTTGGAGTGGGCAAGCTCATTGCAAGCATGACAGAAAACTCAAGAAGCAGTAAAGGAAATTATTGAATAAAGCATATCTAAAAGAGGTATTAAAATCCTTAATATTTATTTCTATCACGGTGGATTTTTCTAAGGCACATCCTTCTCTAAGAGTAGCCTGGGGCTGATCTTCCCCAAAGTTACTGGACATGGAAGAAAGGTTGGTAGGAAAAACAAAAGTTCTTTGAAGACCATTTTGGTCCTTAGGAGGGCTTGAACTTCCAGTTCTCTCTGCAGCAGTGGGAAATCCTCAGGCTGTGCCACACAAGACCTACTCTTTGCACATGCCCACTGCTATGCATGCACGTTTTTGTGCACATCGTTTGTGACGCAAGCTAGTCCGTTGACACGCATGCGCCTTGCCGTCCATCTTCTGTGCCAATTGCTGTGACAGCAGAGGTTCTCGCTCAGTGAAACTCAGCCAGTAGATCCTCATAGCAGTACTCCCAGGAGTTAGGGGTGAGTATGAGGGGAAGCCAACGGGCTTCCAGCGAATTGAATGGTGTGATCTGTAGCATCTGTGGAGGAAGGTCTTCGAGGTCGTCGTCCTTCTCCTCACAGGTGTCGTGGCTGCCATGGCTCTCGTACTGGTGGCGGGAGAGGGAGGGTGGTGGGCGGCTGAGGGCAGCGGGTCAGATGAAGGAGGGGTGAGTCTTAGGGGTGCTATTTGAGGTATCTTGGTCCTGGAGGCCCTGAAACTGACAACAGAGCACAGAATCCGGAGTCTGCAGTGGGGCCCCAGGCAGGAGGCAGGGCAGACGGTAAAGGAAAGGCCTAGAAGCCAGACCACTGTGGGGTTGTGACTGCATACCGAGATTTGTAGTGCCCTGAACAGGGTGCCAAGGGAGAAGTGGGCAAGTCGTTCTTTGAGAAAACAGCCATAGACATTATGTAAAAGAATGAACCTGTCTATGCTTTCCCACAAAACTTTATTTGGGGGTTGCAGGCATGTGCATAGTAAATGGGGGTATGGCAAAACCATTATTCACTCAAGTTCTAATTCTCTAGTGTTTTCATGATGAGTCCAGTTGTGAAATGAAACCTCATTAGGAAAGCCCCCATTCTTTTACCATGTGTCTTAAGGTGATTTCTACGCCTGTTTGTTGCTCACACACATAAACAAAGGCTTATTTGGTATTAAAGTACAAATAACCATTTTGCCATAGTGTTCATATATAGCTATCCTCTTACATGTAGTTTTCAAATTATAATATTTCTTTTTCACTGAGAAATATGAGTGGGCATGTAAGAAAAAGATCCAAATCTGCAGGAAGAAGAGAGTCTTCCCAGGTGGTTGGGCCTCTGGTTGTGAGTGCTTCAACATTTGATGTTTTCTATTACCAGAATCTATTTATTTATTGTTGTTGAACTAGTATATATACACTCATATGGTCTTCCATATTGATAAAAAATGTAATGGAATCTCATGAAAGAAACATTGACCCAGGACGATTACATTCTCTTGTTGCCTGGATAGGTGTGCTCTTAAGTTTCCTATCTTTTGCCCTATGCTTATCAATAATGGATTACACACATCCCTTCCACTGTAGATTAAAACAGCTAGTGTCTGCTAGAAGATTAACAATTTTATTAAGGAAAAAATTGTGTGTGTGTGTGTGTATGTGTGTATATTACTGTTGGAAAATATATTTAGACTTATGATTAAATATATGTATGTATTATATACATTCACAAATTATTGATTTTTAAAATTTGTGCACAAAATCACACCCCTAGGCTCAGCAGCCCAGTGATAAACCACCTCAACTAGAGGAACCACCATCTGAGAATCAGGATACTATACCTGCTCAGGACATTGAAGGTGAAGGAGCACCTGTGGCTCAAGGTGAAAAGAGAGGGAATAAGAGTCCTTGTGGGTCTATGGGTGGTGGAGGTGTATTTGTACATCATGCATTATGACACACCGGAAACAAGAGGAAAGAAACATTAGAAAAATATCTCAAACAATTCTTGCTACTACTCTGGGGAAAATGTGGAGTGAAGACAAGTAAAAATGTCACAAAACTTTCCTAACATTCTGAAAGTGGCTTTTTCTTTATTGAGCTTTCATATGTTAACCTTTGAGTGCTTTCCAGAGCTCCTATATAGTTTGTTCAGACAGTTTCTGGGTGTGTTTTTTTTTTTTTATGTTTCTATGGGAAAATGAGAGTTTGGGACTACCTAACCTGCCATTTTGCTGATATCTTCTTTTTTTTTTTAAGACTTTTTCCCACACAACATTTATTAGTGCCTGCTCATGCCATGTAATATACTAAGTGCTTGGAGTCTCAGTACCAATGAGAGACCTAATTTCTGTCTGAAACTTATAATCTAGTCAGAAAGACCCTAACAAACCACTGATTTATACACAAGTACAATAACAGCTAAGTACAAAAGGGACAATTAAGTTTTCTGGGGGTAGCCTGGAGTAAGGAAGGAAAGGGTAATATTTGAACAACCTGTTTTCCTTTTTTCTGGCAACAGACTCCTGAAGCTAATGCTCTTGGGATTCTTATGCATCACATTTATTACCATACGAGCATATAGGCTTTTATTTCATAATGATGAGGGAATGACTATTATTTCCTTATTCATATTTCATGGTTTTACTTCTTAAAATAATGACCTTTTTATTTTTAAGGGCCTGCTATGGAAGCTGATCGACAGGAACTGGCTCTGTTAAAGACTGTGGATGAGCCTGGGGATGGTCCTGATGTCAAGGAGGAGATTCCACCAAGTCTAGAGCCCATTAAAATGCCAGAAGCAGGTTTGTTATCCATTAAGATGCAAATTATGGGGTTTCTATTTTCCACAATATTATATATTTTTTAATATAGAGGTAACATTACTGCTATTTTAATAACAGACTTCACATACAAAGTTTATTAGAAAGGCAGTTCAGACCACAGTGACTGTCATAGTAAGCCATCAAAGATGGGAACAAATTGGGTCAAATTTATATTGCGTTATAAGATCCAAAAGTATTTTCTCACTTTTGAGTATAAGTCATTTAGTCAACAGCTAATAATTTTCAGATATTTTATAAAGGCCTGCTTTTCATATAACACATTATAATAAACATCAGTTTATATTTTGATGTCACCTATGGTGGTAATGGTTTAAAACTAGTGTGGACATGTAATTTTTTTGTATAAACGGAAATGCTTTTAAGTGTGTAAAGAGACAAGAGTATGGGTGAAAATGGGGACAAATGTTTACCCTACTTAAAACAGCTACATAAAGACTAAACTATCCCAAAGAAACGTTTTTGCATTTTTCCACAATAGAGACAAAACAATTGCAATAATGGCCTTTCTGTTTACTTTGCTTAGGTAGTTCCAAGCACATCTTATATTCAAAATATTATTTCACGTCAAAACATTGAAAACATATTTTTCCTTAGTTTTTTGTTTGGTTGGATTATTACTGAAAGTATGTTATTTTTCCCTTTCTACCTATACCTACCTTTAAATAATTTAATTTGATTAAATTTGCACTGAACTGGAACAGTCTCTTTGTCTCCTTATTGCACTAAAAAAGTGATGTGATTAAAATTGCTGTTTATATGACTAAAAGTTTACCTTCAATATCTATACAGAGGTTAACTGGATGTAAGCCAAAGGGTCACCCCTAGGGACTGGCTTTAATCCATCAAAACTGTAGTGTCCTTTGTATAGCTATAGTCATCTAAATAAAGTTCTGCAAAGTAATCTGCCTCGATATTCTTTTTATTATAGGTGAAGGACAACCACGGATTTAAACAAAGGTAGACTGAAGCCAAGTACGCTGTCCCTATGTTGGAAATTTGACTGTTAACCATCTCTCAATAAAGTTTTACAAATTTCTTCAAAGAATTCTTGCATAATTTTATTAAATTTATTCCTAGGTATTTGATGTTTTTGAAAATTGTATCTTTTTTGCAAGTTTTTAAGTATTTGGGACTGTATATAGAGAAAAAATGTGAACTGATATATTTTCCAGCAACTTTGCTAAATATGCTTATTAATTCCAGAAGTTTATCTCTTGATCCTTTTGGATTTTAAAAATAACACAATCATATCATCTTTGAATAATATTCTGGTTTTGCCATTTTAAACAGTATACCTTTTATTTCCTTTTCTCATTTATGGTATTGGACAGGACCATCCAATACTATTTAGTAGTGGATATCCCTGTCTTTATCCTGATCAGAAATGGAAAATTTCAATATAATGTTTACTGTACTTTTTCATAGGTACACTTTATCAAAATAAGGAAGTTCCATTCTGTTCCTGTTTTGCTAAGTACACTAAACTTGAATATATGTAGAATTTCATCAAACACTTACAGTGCATCTCTTGAAATCATAGGACCTTATTCCTCCATTAATTGGTTAATGTGATAAATTATATTGTTTTTACATTACATCTCTGAGCCCCTTACACCTCAATAAAACACTTCTGCAACAAAGTACTATATTCAGAATCTACTCTGCTTGTGGAATGGCAGGGGATTATAAACAGCAATTATTGTTCCCTCTTACAGAAGTTTAAAAATATTTACCTGATCCAAAAAAGGACTGAAAATCTGTGGTCCAATTGAAAAATAAGTCTAAATTTAGAGTATCTTAATTTGCCACAAAATATGTGAGAGGTTCCTAGGTTGTAGAACTGGCTGAAAGGATTAGGTAGAAAAAAAGTGAAATGAACCAGAGGGACTTGCTGAGGGAAAATTACTTGGGTCCTACCTACTCTTCTCCATAAAGGCTATGGCATGAAATAGCCATGAGTTTCAATCCTGGCTCTGACATACTGGCTGTGTGATGATGGAAAATACTTAAATTCTTTGGGTGTATTTATCTATTTCTAAAATAGAAATTATAATATAATATTTACAGTAAAGTACTGCTATGAAGAAAAAGTGAGCTCACACACACACACACACACACACACACACATATGGAGAGAGAGGAGGAGTTACAGTACAAATGGATATGATCCATTAATTATATTCTGTGTTTTTGTTTAAATTTTCATGTTTTTACTTTTTGCAATTACATCTGTAGCAAATGATACTGCTTTTGAATTTCAAGTTGGGATAAGAGGTTAACTTTATAAATGAATTTGAGCTAAGAAACTGATTTGATTTAAATAAGTTATGTAGTTATCAGACATGGCATCAATTTTAAAGTTGTTTTACAAATGACAGAGGCCTGGCAAAGGCTGCCCTAAAGTCCTGCTATGGGCTTAAATTTGTGCTCCACACAACTCAATACTAGAGTCTCTGTCAAGTGGTTAGGCATTCCCTAGACAGCACTGTGGTGGCTAACAGGGCCATAAAGTGCACTACTGAAGTTTTTAGATTGAGTTACCACATGTCCATTGATTTGACTGGTAAGTAGACAACTACCCCAAATAGATCTTAAAAGTTTCTTATGGCAGCAAAAGCAAGATCAGCATTGTGTCAACTCCTTATGTCCCTAGTCCCACAGCATGATGCAGAATCGGAGATGCTCAGTGATAGACATCACAGGTGGTGGGTCTCTGTGCTGGTGAGGAGCCCACAGCTGTACCCTAAGGCACTGAGCAGTTCTGTAGACCATAGTTGTACTCTAAGGTGGAGCAAGGAGGAACATCCTGTACTCAACTGAAAAGAGGGAGATGGATGAATAAGGACCTTAGGTCAGCCTCCAGCAAGATAGGGAAGCAGGTGAGAGACTGCCTAGTGGCAACTCCCACCAGGCTGCTTATCTCTCCTTGCTCCCAGAGGAATCACAAGGTGTTCTGCCAGATTCAGGTCAGCCTGCAGTATAGCCTTGCGTCCATGGCCTAAGTGGGGACATGCAAGGTCACCAGAGCACCAAGGCAGAGCCACTGCCCTACAGTGTCTGGCACAAAACAAGAGGTCACATATGTATGGTGCCAACAAACATAACATATACAATAATGACTCCAAAACAGAGGATATTCTTTTCCTGCCAGAGTCATTATAAAAGATTAATTAATTAATTAAACATGAATTAATGCCTCCATGTTTCAGGAAGTATCTGGAATGCTGGAAGTGAAAAGACCAATGTCACACAGTACTTGCCATGAGGGATAGCACACTCTAGTTGGAGAAACAGGCACATAAATAGAAAAACACTTCGAGAGTAAAGAAGGAACACAGGTAAGGGACCCACAAAACAACAATAAAAACAGTGAATGGGGTAGCCTAGAATCAAGAGTTAGCCAAGCAGAAAAGACTAATTATGAGAGTGAAAATAGGTCCACTGGATTTCCCATGTCCACTGATCACTGGGTTCACATACTTGACTCTGCTGATACAAGGCTGATTGGCATTTAAGCCTCACATTTAAATACTAAAATAACCAGATTAGCAGTGTCGTGGTCATTCAAAAAGTATTTGTTGATGGCCAGGAGTGTTTTCAGTCCCTTTGCACAGAGGAAAATCAGTGAATTAGCTAACACAGTCCTTAACTGAGGGCTGATCTGAGCAAAGTGTCCAAGATTCATTATGAACATAAAGGTATGGAATATTCTTCTACTGGACACTTCTGGACAGTGTGTAATGAAGGCCACAAACCTTTCAAACAGAAGATTGGAAGAGAGATTTCCTATGATATCTCACTTGCAAAGTATTATTTTCAGTAGACTGCTGTTGTTATCATGGTTATACTTGGTTAAGTGAGTTGCATGTGTCATAAACATGCAGACAAAAATAATCTCTAATCACCTGCTGGGAATCAGCCTCTGGGCTCTAAGCTAGGCAGGCTCTAAGAACTTAAAAATGGTTCATTCTGGATATGAGTTCTCAAAGAAAGAGCTCAAAGTCTAACGATCAGAAAACCATCCAAAAAACAATGAGAAAACATGTGTGATGAAAGCTATGGCAGGGGTGAAACAGGGGATGTGCAGAACATAGTGAAGGGCCCTGTAATCCAGGTGGTCAAATATGGTTTCTCCCAGGGGATGATGCATGTGTTCTAAGCACTGCTTCACCATAAACAAATTTTAATCTTTATCCATCCGCCTCCTTTTCATTAAAAAATATAAATCTGTCCATTCAAGTATCTCAAATTTATACACGACTAAAGATCAGAGAAGATAAGTAAGTTTTTCAAGGTCAAGACTCTAACCAGTAGAGCAGACAGTTTTCAATATACTGATATTGGAACCCATGTGCACTTCTCATTATAACCATCTGTTTGCTCTTAATATTGTCTTCTGTTTTAATTCACATTCATCATGTGTAGTTTTCCTTGCTCTGCTTTTCCCATAAATTATTTTTCTTTAATTCATCTGTAGTTTATTCTTACAAAACTTTATTGCCAAACTGCTGAAAAAGTTTTCAAAGTTGATTGTACAATATTGCATCCTGACCAGTAGTAAATGAGGGTTCCAGTTGCTCCATACCCTTGTGAACAGTTGGTGTGATCAGTCTTCAATTTTAGCCATACCAGTAGGTGTGTAGGGATATCTCCTTGGAGTTTTAATGTGCATCTCAACATTTGAACACATTTTCATACATTTATTTGCAATATATATATATTCTTGTCTGCTCAAATGCCTTGGACATGTTTTATTGGGTTGTTAGTCTTGTGGTTTTTTTAGGAATTACTATTTATTTATTCTTGGTATCTGAAAGTTTACAGTAATACACCTTTGTCTGAGCCTTTATTCACTTAGACTCAGTAATCATGCCCTACATTTTTAGGGGCATTCTTGCGTTTTATTCTTTGATAACTTCTGCTACCTCTTTCTCCATTCTCAGTATTTGGAAATATCCTTAATCTAAATCTATAAGACATTAAAGTCTTATAAAGACATTAAAAAGTTTCACTCCTTTTGTCTCTTTATTCAACTCCATGCATGATTTTCTCGACTTGGTTTTTCCAAGTCTTCCACTGAATATTTTTTATTAGCCACCTGATTCCTAAGAATTTTTTAAAATCTACTTTATTACATCTTCTTAATTTATAGCTAAACTATAAATATATAAATTAATGAATTAAGCTGTCCTTGTCGATACCAAAGTTATGGCAAAATCTTGGAAACACATTTTTCCCCCTTAATGGAAGGGTTTACAGAGCACAGGAGTTGTATGTTGCCCATGGGTTTATAAACCCTGCCTTGTGAACAATCTAAATTTTTTTTTAAAGGCAAAAAAAGCCCATAGGGAACAGGCATTCTTAACTTGTACTGACTTTGTTTGGAGTGCTTTCAATGAACTAAACTCAATTTGGGGAAAGTTGAAAGTTAGGAAAAACTGACTGATTACTGCTATTCTTCCAAAATCACCTGATGACTGTGTTTGATTCAGAAATTTGTGTGAGGAAGCACTCAAAGGGAAGATGGAAAACATGGGCAATGAGGAAAGGTGGAGATTTTCTTCTTACAGAAAAAGATAAACCCATGAGGTCTGATCTATCTATGTTTGAGTCTACCCATTGACAGTGATTAGAGGTATTTTTCTGCTGCTCAGGCTTTAATCAGGAGCTGTGTGGTTGGGTCAGAAGCCATACTGAAAATTTGTCAGCCCCCCTCAACAGAAGCCCCTTGAGGAAGAGATATATATCTAGGCTACTGAGATCATCTTCTCTGGCTAAGGGATATAATTACACAAATCAATCTATGTCACCGGAATAAAGACCTCAGGAGGACCAGAAACCCACCCCCTCACACACTCAGAGATGTGTCTGCTGGGCATAAGGAGGCTGTCTGAGAGTCCCATGATTAATTCCAAAGAGAGGCATCAAACCCTCCAGGTTGCTCTAACCAGGAAGCTCAGGTCAGTCAGGGACATAGGCACCTGAAATTCCAGGACTTGCAGGGCAAGTGTTTGCAGCAGTTTTGGATTGGGGAGTCTCTTCCTCCTTTACTGAAACAGTCTGGTTTGGTGGTACTGGTAACAGCCATTGCTTAGTATTCCATTGCTGCTTTCTCCGCATGATGTGACAGTTCTTGAACCACACCTTTACTACTGACTCATCAAATTTAAGCATCTATAGACACACATACTGAAGAAAGGGGATGGAAAAAAATGTCCCCTGCAAATAGAAATGAGAGGAAAGCCTGGGTAGCAATAATTATATCAGACAAATAGACTTTAAAATAAAGACTGTAACAAGAGACAAAGAAGGACATTACCTAATGATCAAGGGATCAATCCAAGAATAAGATATAACAATTGTAAATATATATGCACCCAACATAGGAGCAACTACTTACATAAAGCAAATGTTAATAGACATAAAAAGAGAAATTGACAATAACACAACAATAATAGGGGTCTTTAACACCCCGCCTATGTCAATAGCTACATCATCCAGACAGAAAATCAATGAGGAAACATTGGCCTTAACTGTCACATTAGAACTTATGATCTTAACAGATATATACAGAATATTTCATCTAAAAGCACCAGAATACACACTCTTTTCAACTGCACATAGAACACTCTCTGGGACAGATCACATGCTAGGCTATAAAACAAGTGTCTGTAAATTTAAGATTTAAAATCATACCAAGCAGCTTTCTTGACTACAAAGCTATGAGACCAGAAATTAACTACAAAAAAAAAAAAAACCCTGCAAAAACACAAACACAAAGAGGCTAAAACATATGCACCTAAACAACCAATGGATCAGTTCATCAATCAAAGAAGAAATTAAAAAACAATACCTAGAGACAAATGAAAACAAAAAAACCCAATGATCCAAAATCTACTGGATGCAACAAAAGCAGTTCTAAGAGGGATGTTATAACAAAACAAGCTGGGTTGGTGTGGTGCAGGGGAGGGCAGGTGGGCTGGAGGTTCTGACCAGTGGGTGGAGCAGCCTGAGGGTGCAGTGCCCACTGCCCCAGGCAGGCCACCACCCCATGCACACTGTTGCTGTGGCCCCATGTTGCTGCCCCTGGCCTGCCTGCATGGCAGGGTTGCACAGTGTCTCACTGCACTCTTGGTGCTTGCAGAGCCACCCTGAAAAAAAAATGATACAAGCCTACCTCAGGAAACAAAAGTGAATCTCAAATAAACAACCTAACCGTATACCTAAATAAACTAGAAGAAGCAGACAAACAAAATGCAAAGTTAGTAGAAGAAAAGAAATTATAAAGATCAGAGCAGATATAAAAAAACAAAGACTAAATAATGATAAAAGGATCAATGAAACTAAGAGCTGGTTCTTTGAAAAGATAAACAAAATTGATAAATCTTTAGCCAGACTCATCAAGAAAAAAAGAGAGAGGGCCCAAGTTAATATAATCAGAAATGAAAAATGAGGTTACAAGCACAGAAATTTAAAGAATCATAAGAAAATACTATGAACAATTATATGACAATAAAATGGACAATGTAGAAGAAATGGGAAATTCCTAGGAATGAAAAATCTCCCGAGACAGAATCAGGAAGAAATAGAAAATATGAGCAGATCAATTACCTGTAATGAAAATCAACCAGTAAAAAACAAAATAAAACAAATAAACCAAAAATAAAAACTCCCAACAAGCAAAAGTCCAGGAACAGATGGGTTCACAGTGAATTCTACTAAAAGTTTACAGAAGAGTTAACACCTATCCTTCTTAATCTATTCCAAAAAATTGCAGAGGAAGAAACACTTCCAAACTATGTGGGCAGCATAACCCAGATACCAAAACCAGACAAAGATACACCAAAAAACTAAATTACAGGTCAATATCACTAATAAACATAGACACAAGAATCATCAACAAAATATTAGGGATTGTAATTCAACAATGTATTAAAAGGGTCATACACCATGATCAAGTGGGATTTATCCCCATGTTGCAAAGATGGTTCAATATCTGTGAATCAATCAATGTGATATACCACATTAAAAAATTGAAGAATAAAAATCATATGAACATCTGAATAGATGCAGAAAAAGCTTTTGACAAAATTCAAAATTTTATAATAAAAACTCTTAACAAAGTCGTTATGGAAGGAATATGCCTTAGCATAATAATGGCCATATATAACAAACCCACAGCTAACATCATACTTAATGGTGAAAAGCTCTATGATCAAAAACAAGACAAGGATGCCAACTCTCACCACTTTTATTCAACACAGTATTGGAAGTCCCAGCCACAGCAGTCAGACCACAAAAAAGAAATAGAAATACAATGAATGCAAATTTGAAATGAAGAAGTAAAACAGTTACTGTTTGCATAAGACATGATACTAAACATAGAAACTCCTAAAGACACAACCAAAAAACTACTAGAAATCATCAGTGAATACAGTAAAGTTGCTGGATACAAAATTTATATACAGAAGTCTGTTGTGTTGCTAAACACTAACAACCAACTTTCGGTAAGTGAAATTAAGGAAACCAGCCCTTTTACAATCATATCAAAAAGAATAAAATACCTGGGAATAATTTAGCTAAAGAGGTAAAAGACCTGAACCTGGAAAACGATAAGACACTGATGAAAGGAATTGAAGGTGTCACGGACAGGTTGAAAGATATATTCTGCTCATGAACTGGAACAACTAATATTGTTAAAATGACCATACTATCCAAGGAAATATACAGATTCAGGCCAATTCCTTTCAAAAGGCCAATGGCATTTCCCCTAGAACTAGAACAAATGATTCTAAAATTTGTATGGAAACAAAAGACTACCATTAGGCAAAACAATTGAAAGAAAGAGGAACAAACCTGGAGGTATCACACATGTTTTAATTACACAGCTATAGTAATTAAAATAGTATGGTCCTGGCACAGAAACAGACACATAGATCAGTGGAACAGAATATAGAACCCAGAAATGAACCCACATTTACATGGGCAATTAAACTATAAAGAAGGAGGCAAGAATATACAATAGGGAAAAGACAGCCACTTTCAATAAATGGTGCTGGGAAAACTGGATAGCTATGTGCAAAAGAATTAAACTGGACTAATTTTATCACATCATAAACAAACATAAACTCAATATCTATTAAACAGTTAAATGTAAGACCTGAAACCATAAAACTTCTAGAAGAAAACATAGGCATTACATTTTTTTGACATCAGTCTCAGCAACATTTTGTTGGATATGTCTCCTCAGGCAAGGAAAACAAAAGCAAAAATAAACAAAGGAGCTACATCAAACTAAAAAACTTTTGCACAGTGAAGGAAGCTATCAGCAAAACGAAAAGGCCACCTACTGAATGGGAGAAGATATTTGCAAGTGATATATCCAATAGGGGTTAATATCTAAAATATACAAAGAACTCATACAACTCAAAATCAAAAAAACACCAACCTAATTAAAAAATAGGTAGAGGATATGAATAGATATTTTTCCAAAGAAGACTTACAGATAAACATCATACACATGAAAGGATCCTCAACATCACTAATCATCAGGGAAATGCATGTCAAAACCACAATGAGATATCAGCTCACACTTATCAGAAGGGCTATTATCAAAAAGACAAGAAAAAAAATATTGGAGGAGATGTGGAGAAAAGGAAACCCTTGTGCACTGTTGGTGGGAATGTAAATTAGGACAGACATTATGGAGATTCGTCAGAAGATTAAAAATACAATCCATCAATTCACTCAAGTATTTGTTCAAAGAAAAGGAAAACACTAATTTGAAAAGATATATGCACCCCTATGTTCATTGCAAACTTATAGCCAAGATATGGAAGAAACCAAAGTACTCATCAAGAGATGAATGAATAAAGATGTGATAGATAGACACACACACACACAGTGGAATGCTATTCACCCATAAAAATGAATAAAATCTTGCCATTTGTGAATTTGGTAAAGTAGCAGCATACAAAATTAATGCACAGAACTCTCTTGCATTCCTATACACCAATGATGAAAAATCTGAAAGTGAAATTAAGAAAACACTCCCATTTACCACTGCAACAAAAAGAATAAAATATCTAGAATAAACCTACCTAAGGAGACAAAAGACCTGTATGCAGAAAATTATAGGACACTGATGAAAGAAATTAAAGATGATACAAATAGATGGAGAGATATACCATGTTCTTGGACTGGAAGAATCAACATTGTGAAAATGACTCTACTACCAAAAGCAATCTAAGGATTCAATGCAATGCCTATCAAACTACCACTGGCATTTTTCACAGAACTAGAACAAAACATTTCACACTTTGTATGGAAACACAAAAGACCCCGAATAGCCAAAGCAATCTTGAGAAAGAAAAACGGAGTTGGAGGAATCAGGCTCCCTGACTTCAGACTATACTACAAAGCCACAGTAATCAAGACAGTATGGTACTGGCACAAAAACAGAAATATAGATCAATGGAACAGGATAAAAAGCCCAGAGATAAACCCACACACATATGGTCACCTTATCTTTGACAAAGGAGACAAGAATATACAGTGGAGAAAAGACAGCCTCTTCAATAAGTGGTGCTGGGAAAACTGGACAGCTACATGTAAAAGTATGAAATTAGAGCACTCCCTAACACCATACACAAAAATAAACTCAAAATGGATTAAAGACCTAAATGTAAGGCCAGACACCGTCAAACTCTTAGAGGAAAACATAGGCAGAACACTGTATGACATAAATCACAGCAAGATCCTTTTTGACCCAGCTCCTAGAGAAATGGAAATAAAAACAAAAATAAACAAATGGGACCTAATGAAACTTAAAAGCTTTTGCACAGTAAAGGAAACCGTAAACAAGACCAAAAGACAACCCTCACAATGCGAGAAGATATTTGCAAATGAAGCAACTGACAAAGGATTAATCTCCAAAACATACAAGCAGCTCATGCAGCTCAATATCAAAAAAACAAACAACCCAATCCAAAAATGGGCAGAAGACCTAAATAGAAATTTCTCCAAAAGAGATATACAGATTGCCAACAAACACATGAAAGAATGCCCAACATCATTAATCATTAGAGAAATGCAAATCAAAACTACAATGACATATCATCACACACCAGTCAGAATGGCCATCATCAAAAAATCTAGAAACAATAAATGCTGGAGAGGGTGTGGAGAAAAGGGAACCCTCTTGCACTGTTGGTGGGAATGTAAATTGATACAGCCACTATGGAGAACAGTATGGAGGTTCCTTAAAAAACTAAAAATAGAACTACCATACGACCCAGCAATCCCACTACTGGGCATATACCCTGAGAAAACCATAGTTCAAAAAGAGTCATGTACCAAAATGTTCATTGCAGCTCTATTTACAATAGCCAAGACATGGAAGCAGCCTAAGTGTCCATCAACAGATGAATGGATAAAGAAGATGTGGCACATATATACAATGGAATATTACTCATAAAAAGGAACATAAGAAGGAACAAAACTGAGTTATTTGTAGTGAGGTGGATAGACCTAGAGACTGTCATACAGAGTGAAGTAAGTCAGAAAGAGAAAAACAAATACCATATGCTACCACATATATATGGAATCTAAAAAAATAAGAGAAAATGGTCAGAAGAACCTAGGGGCAAGATGGGAATAAAGATGCAGACCTACTAGAGAATGGACTTGAAGATACGGGGAAGGGGAAGGGTAAGCTGGGACAAAGTGAGAGAGTGGCATGGACATATATACACTACCAAATATAGAATAGATAGCTAGTGGGAAGCAGCCGCATAGCACAGGGAGATCAGCTTGGTGCTTTGTGACCACCTATAGGGGTGGGATAGGGAGGGTGGGAGGGAGGGAGATGCAAGAGGGAAGAGATATGGGGACATATGTATATGTATAACTGATTCACTTTGTTATAAAGCAGAAACTGACACACCATTGTTAAGCAATTATACTCTAATAAATATGTTAAAAAAATCTTGCCATTTACAACAACATGGTTGGACTAAGTGGGTATTATGATAATTGAAACAAGTCAGACAGAGAAAGACAAATACTCTATATTTTCACTTGTATTTTCAATGTAAAAAACAAATGATCATAGCTAAATCTAATTAAACAGAAATAGAGCCATAGATACAGAGAAAAAACTGGTGGTTGTTAAAAATTAAGGTGCAGAGGAGTGAAAATAAGTGCGGAAGATTAAGAGGTACAAACTTCCACTTATAAAACAACTGAGCCATTGGTATGAAATGCACAGTATGGGTAATATAGTGGATAATTATGTAATATCTTTGTGTGTTGACAGATGGTAACTAGACTTATCATGATGAACATTTTGAAATGTATAGAAGTATTGAATCACTATGTTGCATACCAGGAACTAACATTGTACTGTAGCTCAGTTATACTTCAAAACAAACAAACAAACTTGTAGAAAAAGAGATCATATTTGTGATTACCAGGAGCGGTGGGTGGATGGAGGGTGAATTGAATGAAAGTAGTCAAAGGTAGAAACTTTCAGTTATAAGATAAATAAGTACTCTGGATGTAATGTACAATATGATAAATATAATTAACACTGCTGTACAGATTTACAGAGTAAATCCTGAGTTCTCACACAAGGAAAAATATTTTTTTTTCTATTTCTTTAATTTTGTATCTATAAGAGATGATGGATGTTCACTAAATGTATTGTGGTAATCATTTCATGATGTATGCAAGTCAAAACATCATGCTGTATACATTAAAATTATACACTGCTGTACTGTATGTCAATTATATCACAATAAAACTGGAAGAAAAAAAGAGTAGCCCCAAGAAAGCCTAAGTACCCCACTCTCAAGCCCAGTAAAAACAGAACCCCAGGTTTTTGCTCTTTCTCTCTCTCTTTTCATGACCTTGCTTTGTGGTCCCTGGTGTTCTGGGTACTCTCCAGGACCTGTAAGTAATAGACCTTGGCTTTTCAAAGTTCCCTGATGCTTGCTGCTAAAGTGTGTCTCTCAGTAATTATAAGAACCATAAGGGCCAGTCCAGCCACAACATTGGCTCCAAATGGGGAAATATCTGTGGGGGATTGCCACATATAGTATGGGCCCAGGTCAGTACTCCCAGGCATTTCTAGTCAATAACATAATTATTGATAGGCAAGACCAACTCAAAACAGGAGCCAAGAAGACTCCATAGGGAAATGATAGACTTCAAGAAATGATGCTGGGAAAACTGTATATTCACATGCAAAAGAATGAAATTGGACCCCTGTCTTGCACCATTCACAAAAATTGACTCGAAATAGAGTAAAGAGAAACACAAGACCCAAAACTGTAAAACTCCTTCATGAAAACACAGGATAAAAGCTCCTTGACATTGGTCTTGGCAATAATTTTTTGGATATGTCATAAAAAGCATAAGCAACAAAAGCAAAAATAAACAAGTTGGACAGCAGCAAACGAACAGTTTCTCCACAGCAAAAGTAAAAATCAAAAAATGAAAAGGCAACCCATGAAATGGGAGAAAATATTTGCAAACCATATATCTGATAAGGGATTAATGTCCAAAATTGTAAGTGTCTCATTCAACTCAATAGCAAAACAGAAAGAAAGAAAGAATCCAATTAAAAATGGTCAAAGGCATTGAACAAACAATATCCAAAGGAGATATACAAATGACCAACAGGTACATGAAAAGGTGCTCAACATCAATAATTATCAAAGAAATGCAAATCAAAACCACAGTGACATATTGCCTTATACCTGTTAGGATGGCTATTATCAAAAAGGTAAATTAAATTTGTATTCAAGAGATGTGACAAGATTCCATTTTTTAAAGGTGACAATAGGTCACCTAGTATTCTAGACTCAGTGTGAATAAACTATAAAAATTCACTTCCATCTTTGTGTTTCTGAGATGTTTTGCGTGTAAAATATTTGTGTGGTATATTCCTTTTATTACTTCTATAAAAAAAAAACTATATTCCTAAAAACAAATGATAAGAGGTAACAAGAAATTTGAACCCTTGAATGCTGTTGGTGGAAATGCAAAATGGTGCAGCTGCTATGGAAAATAGTATGGAGAGTCCTCAAAAAATTAAAACTGGAGCTACTACACAATTCAGCAATCTCACTTCTGAATATTTACCCAAAAGGATTGAAGGCAGAATATCAAATTGATACTAGCATTCCTATGTTCATTTCAACACTATTTGCAATAGCCATGCTGTGAAAACAACTTAATGTCTATTGACCAATGAATATATAAAGAAAATGTGGTATATATGTACAATGGGATATTATTCAGCCTTAAAAGAGAAAGAAATTCTGCAATATGTGGCACATCATAGATGAACCTTATAGACACTATGCTAAATGAAAGAAGCAAGTCACAGAAAGACAAGTACTGCCTGATTCCATGGACTTGAGGACACGGGGAGGGCAAAGGGTAAGCTGGGACGAAGTGAGAGAGTGGCATGGACTTATATATACTACCAAATGTAAAATAGATAGCTAGTGGGAAGCAGCCGCATAGCATAGGGAGATCAGCTTGGTGCTTTGTGACCAACTAGAGGGGTGGGATAGGGAGGGTAGGAGGCAGGGAGACGCAAGAAGGAGGAGATACGGGGATATATGTATATGTATAGCTGATTCACTTTGTTGTAAAACAGACACTAACACACCATTGTAAAGCAATTACACTCCAATAAAGATGTTAAAAAAAACTGACAAAAAAAAGAAAAAAAGTCATGGAATCAAAGAGTGGAATGGTTGTTTCTAGGGGCTAGGTGGAGGGGGAAATAGGGAATTGCTAATAATAGGCATTACATTTCAGTCAAGCAAGATGAATAAGCTCTAGAAATCTGCTGAACAACATTGTACCTATATCAATAATAATATATAGTACACTAAACATACCAGAGGATAGATCTCATATTAAATGATCTTTCCACAATAAGATAAAGTAGAATAAAAGAATAATGTACAAATAAAATAAAAAATAAAATAGAACTAAATGAAAATGGAAATACAATATCAAAATTTGTACAATTCAGTGAAAATTAGAGGGAAATTTATAGCTTTGAATGTATATACTAGAAAGAAAGAAAACACTAAAAATCAATAATCTAAGCTTCTACCTTAGGAAACTAGAAAAAGAAGACTAAATTAAATTAAAAGTAAGCAGAAGGAAATAAAAACTAAAAATTAGAGCAAAAATCTATGACATTGAAAATAAACCAATAGAAAAAAATCAGTGAAATGGATCTTGGAAAAGATCAATAAAATCTATAAGCCACTAGCCAACCTAAGTTAAAAAAAATGATATGGCTAAGTAGTGTATCTTGCACCAGCTATCTGTCACAGGACATCGGCACCCTGAACACTGGTTACTAATCCCAGGGGCAGACTCCTAATGCTTCTGCCCATTGGATCAGAGCAGCCAAGGAAAACACAAAACAGTCAATCACTGGTTGGAACAACACTTTACTTTCATAGAGAAGAGACAGAGCAAGATCAGATCCAATAATGTACGAGGTTCCCATATGGTTATTGGGTACTCCCCACCCCGGCAGCTGGTGTAGGACACTTGGCTATGTACACTCCTCTCTTGCTGCAAGAAAAAGACCCAATGTTCCCCCTGTGGAATCAAAAGTACTGAAAACTGAGGGCATGTCTGAGGGTCATTGATGCACATGTGTGAGCAGAAAAAAGGAACACATATTGAGCATTAAACTGGGAAAAATATTCCCACACAAGATGGTAAGCACAGCAGTGGCACAGCTCTTTATCTCTTGATATGTAAGCATTACATGTTCATTCTTATGTGATCCAGTGCAGTCAAAAGACTGTGCACATGAAACTGCCTTCCCATCAGACACAAAATACTAATACCATGATGAGGAAAATCACAAATAGTCTATGGCAGGACAATCAAGCTAAGACAGAAAGAAAACAAAAAACAAAATGACATGCCCCCTTTGTGGAAAGCCTTTTCCAATGTGCAATGTGCATCTACATTATACATTAACCAGACCTCCTTAAAGCAGGAGGATGAAATCAACCTTTGAGAAGAAGTTGGACCCTTTTCTCAGATGCCAGCGTTATAATGTTGTAATTCTATGATTAATATATTTCTTTTTCATCTCATACGAGGGGTCCCATTGACCAAAGTCTTGTCGGTACATGCATAATTGAAAAAAACTTTGTTGATTGAACTATGTGCACAATGCTAACCTGTCAATATGCTACATAATTTCTTTGTCTCAAAAATGTATAAAACTGCATCTCTAACTCCTGATCAATTGAGCAGTTCTCAGGACTTCTCAGAATCTGTTTCCCGAGTTATAATCCTCAGTTTGGTTTGAGTAAAATTCTCTTTTCTTTCTTCTTAGCTTGATTGTTATTTGACTTTTTATTGGCAACCATAAATTAAAGAAATCACATTGAGATTCGATGGGCATCAAAAGGATAATAAAGGAATACTATGAACAACTCTATGTCCATAAATTTGATAACCTAGATAAAATGAACCAACCCCTTGAAAGACACAATCTGCAAAAACTCACACAAGAATAAATAGGCAAAGAGAATAGGTTTATATCTATTAAAGAAATTGAACCTATAATTAATACATGTTCAAAAGATAAGGCACTCAGCCCAGAATTTTTCACTGGAGAAGTCCATCTAACATTTAAGAAAGAAATTATACCAATTATCTAAAATTTCTTTCAGAATATAGAAGCAGAGGTAATACTTCCTAATTTATTCTCACAAATTTTGATAAGTTGTATTTTCA
>NC_138903.1:49131435-49227923 GCF_965194825.1 Balaenoptera physalus
TGTATATATACAATGGAATGCTATTCATATCTTCTTTATTTATTCATCCATCCATGGACACTTAGGTTGCTTCCATATCTTGACTATGATAAATAAGTTTGCAATGAGCATAGGGGTGCATATATCTTTTCAAATTAGTGTTTTCCTTTTTTTCGAATAAATACCCAGGAGTGAATTGCTGGATTTTATGGTAGTTCTATTTCTAATTTTTGAGGAACATTCATACTGTTTTCCATAGTGGCTGAATTAATTTATATTCCCCCCAACAGTGCATGAAGGTTTCCTTTTATCCACATCCTCATCAACACTTGTTATTCCTGTCTTTTTTATAATAGCCATTCTGACAGAGTGAGGTAATATCTCATTGTGGTTTTGATGTGCATTTCCCTGATGTTTAGTGATATTGAGCATCTTTAAATGTGCATGATTGTAACATAGGAAGAACAGGACTAACATCATTTTGAAACTGCCTCCCTCATTCTTCAGCTTATGTTTTCTATAACTTTAGCCCTGCACATAAAGAGTTAAATATTAGAAAAAAGTTGTTTGTGTTCAAATAGCTCATTAAGTTTCCTGAAGAAAGTTTCCATCTCACAGTCCTGGGTTAGATATGGTTACTACTTGTTGTAGGTAAGTTCACTTTCAGCCCAGAAATCTTGCTAATAAGCAAAAATAAGAATGGTAAAGTAAAAATAACTGCTAACAACTTGAAGCTTTTGCAGAAGCCTTGAGTGCCAGCCTACATGAGAAACCACAAGAACAAAGAAATGTCATGCTTCCCTTGAAGGCCAGGTGACTCCAAGAAGTCTGCACTTGGCTTTTACCTTTTAATCTTGAACCTTCCCACTTCCCCTTTCCCTTAACATAAAAGAAGCCTGAATTCTATTCTGAGTTGAGATGGTTCTTTAAGACATTAGGCCACCATCTTCTCAGTTTGCTGGATTTCTGAATAAAGTCACTATTCCTTGCCCATATAGGCCTATTGTGTGGTGAGCAGTATGAGCTTAGGCTCAGTGACATGATGACCATACATATGTCTTCTTTGGAAAAATGTCTATTCAGGTCCACTGTCCATTTTCTACTCGTTATTTTTGTTGTTGTTTTTTTCTTATATTAAGATATATAAGTTCTTTTTTAAATTTATTTATTTATTTATTTATTTATTTGGCTGTGTTGGGTCTTTGCTGCTGCATGCAGGCTTTCTCTAGTCGCAGCGAACGGGGGTTACTCTTCATTGCTGTGCACAGCCTTCTCACTGTGGTGGCTTTTCTTGTTGAGGACTACGGTGTCTAGGTGTACAGGCTTCCGTAGTTACAACACACGGGCACTAGAGCGTGTGGGCTTCAGTAACTGTGGCTCGTGAGCTCAGTAGTTGTGGTGCATGGGCTTAGTTGCTCCACGGCATGTGGGATCTTCCCGGACCAGGGATCGAACCCATGTCCCCTGCATTGGCAGGTGGATTCTAAACCACTGTGCCACCAGGGAAGTCCCAAGATATATAAGTTCTTTATGTATTTTTTATATTACCCTCTACAGGAGATATGATTTACAAAACCATTCAGTAGGTTGCCCTTTCGTTTTGTTGACGATTTCCTTCACTGTGTAAAACCTTTCTAGTTTGAGGTAGCCCCATTTTTTTATTATTTTATATTATTTTTAACAGTGTAGAATTTTTTAATCTTTTTAAAACTTACATAAGATTCAGGTGTAGAGAATTATAATTCAACATTGATATACACTACAAGGTGATAACCTTCACAAGTCTAGTTGCCATCCATCACCATACAGTCAATCCCCTTCACCCATTTCACCCACCTCCCAATCCCCTTCCCCTCTGGCAACTGTTAATTTGTTCTCTGTATCTATGAGTTGTTTTTATTTTATATTGTTTGTTCATTTTTAAAAATTTTTATTGGGGTATAGTTGATTTATAATGTTGTGTTAGTTTCAGGTGTACAGCAAAGTGAATCTGTTATACATATACATATATCCACTCTTTTTTAAGATTATTTTCCCATTTGGGCCATTATAGAGTATTGAGTAGAGTTCCTATTTGTTTATTTTTGATACTGTTGCCCTAGCCTGAGGAAAAAGGCCCAAAAAATATCACTAAGACTGATGTCAAAGAGCTTACTGCCCATGTTTTCTTCTAAGAGTTTTATGGTTTTTGGTCTTGCATTCAAGACTTTTTTTAAAAAATTAATTTTATTGGAGTATAGTTGTTTTACAATGTTGTGTTAGTTACTGCTGTACAGCAAAATGAATCAGTTATACACATACATATATCCCCTCTTTTTTAGATTTCCTTCCCATTTAGGTTACCACAAAGCATTGAGTAGAGTTCCCTGTGCTATACAGTAGGTTCTCATTAGTTACCTATTTTATACATAGTAGTGTATATATATCAACATATTACATTCAAGCCTTTGCATACATATATGTACTCAAGTTTTTAAACCATTTTGAATTTTCTTTTGTATATGGTGTAAGATAGTGGAACCATCTCACTCCTTAGCAAGTATCTGTCCAGTTTTCCCAATATCATTTGTTGAAGAGAACGTTTTCCTCCATTGTATATTCCTTTCTCTTTTGCCATAGATTAATTGATCATATGTGCATGGGTTTATTTCTGGGCTCTCTATTCTGTACCATTGATCTGTTTTTGTGCCAATACTACACTGCTTTGATTACTATAGCTTTGAAGTATAGTTTAAAGTCAGGGAGAGTGATACCTCAAGCTTTGTTTTTCTTTCTCAATATTGTTTTGGCTGTTCAGGATCTTTTGTGGTTCCATAACAATTTTTGTATTCTTTATTCTAGTTCTGTGAAAAATGCCATTGGTAAATTGATAGGAATTGCATTGAATTTGTAGATTGCTTTGGGAAATATGGACATTTTAACAGTATTAATTCTACTAAACTAGGAGCACAATATATCTTTCTATTTATTTGTGTCGTCTTCAGTGTCTTTCCTTAATGTCTTATAGTTTTCAGAGTATGTGTCTTGCACCTCTTTCATTAAATTTATTCTTATGAATTTTATTCTTTTTTATGCAATTTTAAATGGGATTTTTCTCTTATTTCAAGTTATGGCCTTTTCTTATCTGCTTAAAAAAGTCCCTTTAACATTTCCAGTGAGGCCAGTTCAGTGATTATAAACTCCATTAATTTTTGGTTGTCTGGGAAACTCTATTCCTCTTTTTCAATTTTGAATGATAAACTTGCCAGATAGAGCAATCTTGGTTATGTTTCTTTTTTTTTTACTTTAAGTTCTTTGAATATATCATGCAACTTCCGTTGGCCTGCATAACTTCTGCTGACAAATATGCTGATAGTCTTATTGGGATTTCCTTATACATAACTAGTTGTTTTTCTCTTCCTGCTTTAAAAATTCTCTCTTTAGCTTTAAATTTGACATTTTTTAATCAGACTATGTCTTGGTGTAGATCTCCATGGGTTCATCCTATTTGGGGCTTTCTGTACTTTCTGGACTTCCATGTTTGTTTCCTTCCCCATGTTAAGGAAATTTTGAATCATCATTTTATTTTTTAAAATAATTTATTTATTTTATTTATTTATTTTTGGCTGTGTTGGGTCTTCGTTGCGGTGAGTGGGCTTTTCATGGTGGTGGCTTCTCTTTTCTCTTGTTGCAGAGCACGGGCTCTAGGCATGTGGGCTTCAGTAGTTGTGTCATGCAGGCTCAGTAGTTGTGGCTCGCTGGCTCTAGAGCACAGGCTCAGTAATTGTGGTGCATGGGCCCAGTTGCTCCGCAGCATGTGGGATCTTCCCGGACCAGGGATCGAGCCCGTGTCCCCTGCATTGGCAGGCGGATTCTCAACCACTGTGTCACCAGGGAAGCCCTAAATCATTAATTTTAAAAATAATTTTTCTACCCCGTTTTCTCTTTTTTCTCCTTCTGGGACACTTATCATGGGAATCTTAGTACACTTTATGTTGTCCCAGAATTTTCTTAAACTATCTCACTTATTTAATTTTTGGTGTTTTTGCTTTTCTGATCAGAAGATTTTCACTATCCTGTCTTCCAGATCACCGATCCATTCTGTATCATCTAATCTGTTGTTGATTCCCTCTAGTGTATTGTTCATTTCAGTTATTGTATTTTTCAGCTCGGATTGGTTCTTACTTATATAGTTTAACTCTTTCTTGAAGTTCTCTCTGGGTTTATCTATTCAGCTGATTTCAGTGAGCATCTTTATGATCATTGCATGGAATTTTTAATCACATGGATTACTTATCCTCATATCTGTAGGGTATTTTCTGAGGTGTTGTTGTGTTATTTCCTTTGAAACATATTTCTCTTTTCCCTCATTTGGCTTGGCTCTCTGTGTTTGTTTCTATGTATTAGGCAAAACTGCTACCTCTTTCATGCGTGAAGGAGCAGCCTGTGTAGGTGATGATACTGATCATTCAAAACTGCCCTAGCTCTAAGTTTCTCAATTCTGGGTGGTTGTCTATATCACCTGATTTATACTTATATGGTCCTCTTGTTGAGGGTGTGCCAAGATCTGTCAGTATTCCTTCCAAGGGGAGGAATTTTATTTAGCACCTAGTTTCAGACTGATTGAAAGCCAGACCCTCAGGCAGCAGTTTTTAAAGTATGCAGATAAAACAGAGAGAGACAAGATGGTAGAGTAGAAGGAGCTGGTAGAGTAGAAGGAGCTTCAGCTGACCTCCTCTCATGGGCACACCAAAATCACAACTAATTGCTGAATAAACATCAATAAAAAAGACTGAAATCTACCAAAATAGATATTCTACATCCAAAGACATAAATAAGAAACCACAAGATGGTAGGAAGTGTGCACTCACAATACAATCAAATCCAATACTCCCCTGGTGGGTGACACACAAACTGGAGAATAATTATATCACAGAATTGCTCCCACAGGAGTGAAAGCTCTGAGACCCACGTCAGGTTCACATCCTGGGGATCTGACATCAGTAAGGGGAACCCCCAGGTAATTTCTCTTTGAAGGCCAGTGGGGCTTAACTGCAGAACTTCCACAGGACTGGGGGAAACAGACAATCCACACTTAAAGAGTGCACACAAAATCTCGCATGCACCAGGACCCAGGGCAAAGGCAGTAACTTCTCAGGAACCAGGACCAGACCTACCTGCTGGTCATGAAGTGTCTCCTGGGGAAGCAGGGGGAAGCTGTGGCTCACCGTGGGGACATAGACACTGATGGTGGAAATATTGGGGAGTATCCATCTGCATGAATTCTCACTGGAGGCTGACATCTTGCTTCAGTCACTAGCACCAAGACGTGGCCCCACCCACCAGCTTGTAGGCTCCAGTGCTGGGATGCCTCAGGCCAAACAAGCAACAGGGCAGGAGCACAGACCCACCGATCAGCAGACAGGCTGCCTAAAGAATTCCTGAGCCCAGAGCCACCTCTAGGCATGTCCTTTGACATGACCCTGCCAACCAGAGAGCCAAGAGCCAGCTCCATCCACTGGTGGGCAAGCAATGGTCTCTCCCACCAGGAAGCCTGCACAAACCTCTAGACCAGCCTCACCCACCAGGGGGAAGACAACAGTAGCAAGAAAAATATGATCCTGAAGCCTGCAGAGTGGAGTCTGCAGACACAGAAATTTAGACAAAATGAGAGGCAAAGGATGTTCCAGAAGACAGAACAAGATTAAACCCCAGAAGAACAACTAAGTGAAGTGGAGATAGGGAATCTATCCAAGAAAGAGTTCAGAGTAATGATCATAAGTATGATCCAAGAACTCAGGAAAAGAATGAATGCAGAGAGAGAAGTTACAAAAATTGTTTTTTTAAAAAAGAGAAAAAGTAAAGAACAACCAAACAGAGTTGAAGAACACAATAACTGAAATGAAAAATAAACTATTTATTCTGCTATTGAAGGAATCAATAGCAGAATAAATTACGCAGAAAAATGGATCAGTGAGCTGGAAGACAGATTGGTGAAAATCACTGCCATGGAACAGAATAAAAAGAAAAAAAGAATGAAAAGAAATGAGGACAGTTTAAGGGACCTCTGGAACAACACCAAACACATTAACATTTTCATGATAGAGGTCTCAGAAGGTAAAGAGAGAAAGAAAGGGGCTGATATGAATAGATATTAGCTGAAAAGTTTCCTAACATGAGAAAGTAAACAGTCACCCAAGTCCGGGAAGCACAGAGAGTTCCACACAGGATTAACTCAAGGAGGAATATGCCAAGACACATATTAATCGAATTGACAAAAAATTAAAGATAAAAAGAAAACATTAAAAGCAACAAGGGAAAAGCAACAAATAACATAAAAGGGAACTCCCCTAAGTCTCTCAGCTGATTTTTTTTCAGCAGGAACTTCAGGCCTTAAGGGAGTGGCATAATATCTTTAAAGTGACGAAAGGGAAAAACCTCCACTGAGAATATTCTACCCAGAGATTAGCTCAAGATGGAAGAATAGAAGGCGTGTGCTCAACCCTTTCCAATGAAAACACCAAAATCACAACTAACTGCTGAATGACCATCAACAACAAAATGCCTGAACTTACCAAGAAAGATAGTCTACATCCAAAGGCGAAGAAGAACCCACAATGAGATGGTAGGAGGAATGCAATCAAGATAAAATCATATCCCATACCAACTGGGTGGGCAGCCCACAAACTGGAAAACAATTATACCACAGAAGGTGTCCCACAGGAGAGAAAGTTCTGAGCCCCACGTAAGGCTTTTCAGCCTGGGGGTTTGGCAATGGGAAGAGGAGTCCTCAGAGAATCTGGCATTGAAGGCCAGTGGTGTTTGATCACAGAATTTCTACAGGACTGGGGGAAACAGAAACTCTACTCTTGGAGGGTATACACAAAGTCTTGTGTGCACCAGGACCCAGGGAAAAATAACAGTGACCCCATAAAAGACTTGTTCAGACCTACCTGCTAGTATTGGAGGGTCTCCTGCAGAGGTGGGGGCAGCTGTGGCTCACTGCAGGGACAAAAACACAGGCAACAGCAGTTCTGGAAGTACCCATTGGTGTAAGCCATCCCTGAGGCCGCCATTAGACACACCCACCAGCCTGTAGTTTGCAGTGCTGGGTCACCTGAGGCCAAACAACCAACAGCATGGGAACACAGGCCACCCATCAGCAGACAAGTGTATTAAAGTCTCCCTGAGCATAGCCCGGCCCACCAGATGGACAAGATCCAGCTCCAACCACCACTGGGCAGGAATCAGCCCCTTCCATTAGGAAGCCTGTACAAGCCTCTTAGACAGCCTCATTCACCAAAAGAACTACAATCCTGCAGCCTGTGGAAGAGAAACTGCAATCACAGAAAGTTAGTTAAAATTAGACAGCAGAGGAATATATCCCAGATGAAGGAACAAGATGAAACCCCAGAAGAACAACTAAGTAAAGTGGAGATAGCCAACCTATCAGGAAAAGAATTCAGAATAATATTAGTGAAGATGATCCAAGATCTGGGGAAAAAAATGGAGGCAAGGATCAAGCAGATACAAGAAATTTTAACAAAGACCTAGAAGAACTAAACAACAAACAAACAGTGATGAAGCAAAAAACTGAAATGAAGAATACACTAGAAGGAATCAATAGCAGAATAAGTGAGGCAGAAGAACGGATAAGTTACCTGGAAGATGGAAATCGCTGCCAGAAAACAGAATAAACAATAAAGAATGAAAATAAATCAGGACAGTCTCAGAGACCTCTGGGACAACATTAAACACACAAACATTCACATTACAGGGGTCTCAGAAGGAGAAGAGAGAGAGAAAGGGCCTGAGAAAATATTTGAAGAGATTATAGTTGAAAACTTCCCCAGCATGGGAAAGGAAATAATCAGTCAAGTCCAGGAAGCACAGAGAGTCCCATACAGAATAAATCCAAGGAGAAACATGCCAAGACACAAATTAATCAAACTAACAAAAATTAAACACAAAGAAAAAATATTAAAGCAGCAAGGGAACAGCAACAAATAAAATACAAGGGAACCCCCATAACGTTATCTGCTGACTTCTCAGCAGACACTCTGCAGGCCAGTACAGATTGGCATGATATATTTAAAGTGATGAAAGGGAAAAACCTACAACCGAGAGTACTCTACCCAGCAAGGCTTTCATTCAGATTTGGCAGAGAAATCAAAAGTATTACAGGCAAGCAAAAGCTAAGAGAATTCAGCACCAACAGACCACCTTTGTAACAAATGCTAAAGAAACTTCTCTAGGCTGGAAAGAGACCAGCACCTTAAAACAACATTGTACATATATAGTCTGCTATATCAAAACCTCATGGAACAGCAAATGCAAAAAGTACAATAGATACACACACAAAAAAGAAAAAGCAACCCAAACACAACACTAAAGATGATCATCAAACCACAAGAGAAGAAAACAAAAGAGGAAAGGTAGAAAAAAGACCTACAAAAACAAACTAAAAACAATTTATAAAATGGCAATAGGAACATACATATTGATAATTACCTGAAATGTAAATGGATTAATTGCTACAACCAAAAGACATAGACTAGGTGAATGGATATAACAACAAGACCCATATATATGCTATCTACAAAAGACCCACTTCAGACCTAGTGACACATACAAACAAAGTGAGGGAATGGAATAATGTATTCCACACAAATGGAAGTCAAAAAAAAGCTGGAGTAGAAATACTCATATCAAACAAAATGGACTTTAAAATAAAGACTGTTACAGGAGACAAAGACTGACACTACATAATGATCAAGGGATCAACCCAAAAAGAAGATATAACAGTTGTAAATATTTATGTACTCAACATAGGAGCACCTCAATTTATAACACAAATACTAACAGCCATAAAAGGAGAAATTGAGAGTAACACAATAATAATGGGGAAATTTAACACTGCCCCCCCTTTCATCAATGGACAGATCATCCAGATAGAAAATCAAATAGGAAACACAGTCCTTAAATGACACATTAGACCAGATGGACTTAAATGATATTTACAGAGCATTCCATCCAAAAGCAGCAGAATACACGTGCTTCTCAAGTGCACATGGAACACTCGCCAGGATTAATCACATGCTGGGCCACAAAGTGAGCCTTGGTAAATTTAAGAAAACTGAAATCATGCCAAACATCTTTTCTGATCACAACGCTATGATATGAGAAATCAGCTACAAGAAAAAAAAAAGTAAAAAAAGCCCAAACACGTGGAAACTATACAATGTACTACTAATCAACCAATAGATAACTGAAGAAATCAAAGAGGAAATCAAAAAATACCAAAAGACAAATGAAAAAGAAAGCACAATAATCCAAAACTTATGGGACACAGCAAAAGCACATCTAAGAGGGAAGTTTATAGCAATACAATCTTACCTCAGGAAATAAGAAAAATCTCAAATGAAAAACCTATCCTTACATACAAAGCAAATAGAGAAAGAAGAACAAACAAAAAAACAAAGTTAGTAGAAGGAAAAAAAATCATAACTATCAGAGCAGAATTAAATGAAAGAGAGATGTAAATAACAAAGATCAATGAAACTAAAGCCGGGTTCTTTAAGAAAGTAAACAAACTTGATTATTCTTTAGCCAGACTCATCAAGAAAAAAGACGAAGAGGAGTCAAATCAATGAAATTAGAAATGAAACAGAAGTTACAACAGACATCTCAGAAATACAATGGATCATAAGAGATTACTGCAAGCAATTATATGACAATAAAATGAACAACCTAGAAGAAATGGACAAATTATTACAAAGTTACAATCTCCCAAGACTGAACCAGGAAGAAATAGAATATATGAACAAACCAATCACAAGTACAGAAATTGAAACTGTGATTTAAAAATTCCCAACCAACAAAAGTCCAGGACCAGAAAGTTTCACAGGTGACTTCTATCAAACATTTAGAGAAGACATAACACATATCCTTCTGAAACTATTCCCAAAAAATGCAGAGGAAATAAAACAAGCAAACTCATTCTACGAGGCCACCGTGACCCTGATACCGAAACCAGCTTTTGCACACTGTCCCCCAAGTTGAAATGTTAGGCGTAGCTGTTTTGCACTGGGGACAGTGGTCTGAAGTGCTGGGTTCAAGGTCTCTGCACACAGCATCTCATGAGCAAGTGAAACTAGACTTACATTAAGGAAAAGAAAAGCTGCTGCTGAGGCAACCAGAAATTTGTGGGCTCTCACCAACACATGCATATCCAACATGGCAGTGCTTCATGCAGATTGTGATGCAAACCACTCATCTACTGCTCTGCGATTTCCTGCAGAGGTAGAGGTTTGGTAACCCTGTACATGTACATGTACAGCTCAGTACACAATCCAGAAGCACAGAGGAGTTAATATCCCTGGAGAGAGAGGGTCTTGGTGCTCTGGCCAGGTGTCAGACCTGAGCCTCTGAGGTGGGACAGCTGAGTTCAGGATATTGGTCCACCAGAGACTTCCTGGCCACACGTAATATCAAATGGTCAGCTCTCCCAGAGATCTCCATCTCAACACGAAGACCAAGCTCCACTCAATGACCAGCAAGCTACAGTGCTGGACAACCTATGCCAAACAAATAGCAGCAAAGGAACACAACCTCACCCATTAACACAAAGACTGCCTAAAATAATAACAAGTTCACAGACACGCCAAAACACACCACTGGACATGGTCCTGCCCACCTGAAAGACAACATCGAGCCTCATCCACCAGAACACAGGCACCAGTTCCCTCCACCAGGAAGCCTACACAGCACACTGAACCAACCTTACCCACTGGGGGCAGACACCAAAAACAAAGGGAACTACGAACATGCTACCTGTGAAAAGGAGACCTCAAACACAGTAAGTTAAGCAAAATGAGAAGACAGAGAAATGCAGGAGATGAAGGAGCAGGTAAAAACCCACCAGACCAACCAAATGAAGAGGAAACAGGCAGTCTACTTGAAAAAGAATTCTGAGTAATCGTGGTAAAGTTGATCCAAAATCTTGGAAAAAGAATGGAGAAAATAGAAGAAATGTATAACAACGACCTAGAAGAACTAAAGAGAAAACAAACACTGACGAACAACAAAATAAATGAAATTAAAAATTCTCTAGAGGGAATCAATAGCAGAATAACTGACACAGATGAAAGGTTAAGTGACCAGGAACATGAAGAGTGGAAATAACTACTGAAGAGCACAATAAAGAAACAAGAATGAAAATAATTGAGGACACTTTCAGAAACCTCTGGAAAAACATTAAATGCACCAACATTAAAATTATAGGGGTCCCAGAAGAAGAAGAGGAAAAAAAATGGAACTGAGAAAATATTTGAAGAGATTACAGTTGAAATTTTCCCTAATATGGAAAAAGAAATAGTAAAGTACAGGAAGTGCAGACAGCCCATTACATGATAAATCCAAGGAGACACACGCCAAGACGCATATTAATCAAACTGTCAAAAATTAAAAACAAAGAAAAATATGAAAAGCAGCAAGGAAAAAGTAACAAATAACATACAAAGGAACCCCCATAAGGTTAACAGCTGATCTTTCTGCAGAAACTCTGCAAGCCAGAAGGGAGTGGCTGGACATATTTAAAATGAAGAAAGGGAAAAACTTACAACCAAGATTACTCTACCCAGCAAGGATCTCTTTCGGATTCGACAGAGAAATTAAAATCTTTACTGATAAGCAAAAGCTAAGAGAATTCAGCACCACAAACCCAGCTTCACAACCAATGCAAAAGGAACTTCTCTAGGCAGGAAACACAAGAGAAAGAAAAGACCTACAATAACAAACACAAAACAATTAAGAAAAGGGTAATAGGAACAAACATATTGATAACTACCTTAAATTTCAATGGATTAAATGTTCCAACCAAAGACATAGACTGGCTGAATGGATACAAAAACAAGACGCATATATATGCTGTTTACAAGAGACCCACTTCAGGCCTAGGGACACATACAGATTGAAAGTGAAGGGATGGAAAAAGATATTCCATGCAAACAGAAATCAGAAGAAAGCTGGAGTAGCAATTCTCATATCAGATAAAATAGTCTTTAAAATAAAGACTACTACAAGAGGCAAAGAAAGACACTACATAATGATAAAGGGATCAATCCAAGAAGATGATATAACAATTGTAAATATTTATGCACCCAACAGAGGAACACCTCAATACATAAAGCAAGTGCTAACAGCCATAAAAGGGGAAATCGACAGTAACACAATAATATAGGGGACTTTAACATCGCACTTTCACCAATGGACAGATCATCCAATATGAAAATAAATAAGGCAAAACAAACTTAAAATGATACATTAAACAAGATGGACTTAATTGATATTTATAGGACATTCCATCCAAAATTAACAAAATACACTTTCTTCTCAAGTGCTCATGGAACATTCTCCAGGATAGAACATATCTTGGGTCACAAAACAAGACTTGGTAAGTTTAAGAAACTTGAAATCATATCAAGTATCTTTCCCGACCACAGTGCTATGAGACTAGATATCAATTACAGGAAAAAACATCTGTAAAAATTACAAACACATGGAGGCTAAACAATACACTACTAAATAACCAAGAGATCACTGAAGAAATCAAAGAGGAAATCAAAAAATACCTAGAAACAAATGACAATGAAAGCATGACGACCCAAAACCTATGGGATGCAGCAAAAGCAGTTTATAAGAGGGAAGTTCATAGCAATACAATCCTAAATCAAGAAACAAGAAACATTTCAAATAAACCACCGAACCTTACACCTAAAGCAGGTAGAGAAAGAAAAACAAATAAAAAAAAAACCCAAAGTTAGCAGAAGGAAAGAAATTATAAAGATCAGATCAGAAATAAATGAGAAAAAAATGAAGGAAATAATAGTAAAGATCCATAAAACTAAAAGCGGGTCCTTTAAGAAGTTAAACAAAATTGAAAAAACATTAGCCAGACTCATCAAGAAAAAAAGGGAGAAGACTCAAATCAAAAGAATTGAAATGAAAAAGGAGAGGTAACAACTGACCCTGCAGAAATACAAAGGATCATGAGAGATTACTACAAGCAACTATATGATAATAAAATGGAAAACCTGGAAGAAATGGACAAACTCTTAGAAAAGCACAACCTTCCGAGACTGAACCAGGAAGAAATAGAAAATATAAACAGACCAATCACAAGCACTGAAATGGAAACTGTGATTAAAAAGAACAAAATATCTAGGAATAAACATACCTAAGGAGACAAAAGACCTGTATGCAGAAAATTATAAGACACTGATGAAAGAAATTAAAGAAGATACAAATAGATGGAGAGATATCCCATGTTCTTGGATTGGAAGAATCAACATTGTGAAAATGACTCTACTACCCAAAGCAATCTACAGATTCAATGCAATCCCTATCAAACTACCACTGGCATTTTTCACAGAACGGGAACAAAACATTTCACAATTTGTAAGGAAACACAAAAGACCCCGAATAGCCAAAGCAATCTTGAGAACGAAAAATGGAGCTGGAGGAATCAGGCTCCCTGACTTCAGACTATATTACAAAGCTACAGTAATCAAGACTGTATGGTACTGGCACAAAAACAGAAATATAGATCAAAGGAACAGGACAGGAAGGACAAAGATAAACCCATGCACATATGGTCAACTTATCTTTGATAAAGGAGGCAAGCATATACAGTGGAGAAAAGACAGCCTCTTCAATAAGCGGTGCTGGGAAAACTGGACAGGTACATGTAAAAGTATGAAATTAGAACACTCCCTAACACCCTTCACAAAAATAAACTCAAAATGGATTAAAGACCTAAATGTAAGGCCAGACACTATCAAGCTGTTAGAGGAAAACATAGGCAGAACACTGTATGACATAAATCACAGCAAGATCCTTTTTGACTCAGCTCCTAGAGAAATGGAAATAAAAACAAAAATAAGCAAATGGGACCTAGTGAAACTTAAAAGCTTTTGCACAGCAAAGGAAACCATAAACAAGACCAAAAGAGAACCCTCAGAATGGGAGAAAATATTTGCAAACGAAGCAACTGACAAAGGATTAATGTCCAAAATTTACAAGCAGCTCATGCAGCTCAATATCAAAAAAAAAGCCAACCCAATCCAGAAATGGACAGAAGACCTAAATAGACATTTCTCCAAAGAAGATATACAGATTGCCAACAAACACATGAAAGAATGCTCAATATCATTAATCATTAGAGAAATGCAAATCAAAACTACAATGAGATATCATGTCACACCAGTCAGAATGGCCATCATCAAAAAATCTAGAAACAATAAATGCTGGAGAGGGTGTGGAGAAAAGGGAACCCTCTTGCACTGTTGGTGGGAATGTAAATTGATACAGCCACTATGGAAAACAGTATGGAGGTTCCTTAAAAAACTAAAAATAGAACTACCATACGACCCTGCAGTCCCACTACTGGGCATATACCCTGAGAAAACCATAATTCAAAAAGAGTCATGTACCAAAATGTTCATTGCATCTCTATTTACAATAGCCAGGACGTGGAAGCAACCTAAGTGTCCATCATCGGATGAATGGATAAAGAAGATGTGGCACATATATACAACGGAATATTACTCAGCCATAAAAAGAAACGAAAGTGAGTTATTTGCAGTGGGGTGGATGGAGTTAGAGTCTGTCATACAGAGTGAAGTAAGTCAGAGCGAGAAAAACAAATACAGTATGCTAACACATATATATGGAGTCTAAGGGGAAAAAAAAGGTCATGAAGAACCTAGTGTTAAGACGGAAATAAAGACACAGACCTACTAGAGAATGGACTTTAGGATATGGGGAGGGTGAAGGGGAAGCTGTGACAAAGTGAGAGAGTGGCATGGACATATATACACTACCAAACGTAAAATAGATAGCTAATGGGAAGCAGCCGCATAGCACAGGGGGATCAGCTCAGTGCTTTGTGCCCACCTAGAGAGGTGGGATAGGGAGGGTGGGAGGGAGGGAGATGCAAGAGGGAAGAGATATGGGAGCATATGTATATGTATAACTGATTCACTTTGTTATAAAGCAGAAACTAACACACCATTGTAAAGCAATTATACTCCAAAAAAGATTTTAAAAAAATAAAATTTTCCAATAAACAGAAGCCCACGAAAGATGGCTTTACAGGAGAATTCTATCAAATATTTAGAGAAGAGTTAACACCTATCCTTCTCAAACTCTTCCAAAATATAACAGAGGGAAGAACACTCCCAAACTCATTCTACGAGGCCACCATCACCTTGATACCAAAACCAGATAAAGATGTCACAAAAAAAGAAAACTACAGGCCAATATCACTGATGAACATAGATGCAAAAATCCCCAACAAAACAGCAAACAGAGTCCAACAGCACAATAAAAGGATCAGACACCATGAACAAGTGGGGTTTATCTCAGGAATGCAAGGATTCTTCAATATACGCAAATCAATCAATGTGATAAACCATATTAACAAATTCAAGGGAAAAAACCATACGATCAGCTCAATAGATGCAGAAAAAGCTTTCAAGAAAATTCAACACCCGTTTACAATAAAAAGCCTCCAGAACCTAGGCACAGAGGGAACTTACCTCAACATAATAAAGTCCACATATGACAAACCCACAGCCAACTTCGTTCTCAATGGTGAAAAACTGAAAACGTTCCCACTAATATCAGGAACAAGACAAGATGGCCCACTCTCACCACTATAATTAAGTATAGTTTTGGAAGTTTTAGCCACAGCAATCAGAGAAGAAAAAGAAGTAAAAGGAATACAAATTGGAAAAGAAGTAAAACTGTTACTGTTTGCAGATGACATGATACTATATAGAGAGAATCCTAAAGATGCTACCAGAAAACTACTAGCACTAATCAATGAATTTGGTAAGGTAGCAGGATACAAAATTAATGCACAGAAATCTCTTGCATTCCTATACACGAATGATGAAAAATATGAAAGAGAAATTAATGAAACACTCCCATTTACCATTGCAACCTAAAGAATAAAATAACTAGGCATAAACCTACCTAAGGAGACAAAAGACCTCTATGCAGAAAACCATAAGACACTGATGAAAGAAATTAAAGATGACACAAATTGATGGAGAGATACACCATGTTCTTGGATTGGAAGAATCAACATTGTGAAAATGACTATACTACCAAAAGCAATCTACAAATTCAATGCAATCCCTATCAAACTAAGAATGGCATTTTCACAGAACTACAACAAAAAATTTCAGAATTTGTATGGAAACACAAAAGACTCCGAATAGCCAAAGCAACCTTGAGAAAGCAAAACAGAGCTGCAGGAATCAGGCTCCTGGACTTCAGACTATACTACAAAGTACATTAATCAAGACTGTATGGTACTGGCACAAAAACAGAAATATAGATCAATGGAACAGGATAGAAAGCCCAGAGATAAACCCACGCACATATGGTCACCTGATCTTTAATAAAGTAGGCAAGACTATAAAATGTAGAAAAGACAACTTCTTCAATATGTTAGGTTGGGAAAACTGGACAGCTACAGGTAAAAGAATGAAATTAGTACACTCCCTAGCACTGTACACAAAAATAAACTCAGAATGGATTAAAGACCTAAATGTAAGGCCAGACACTATAAAACTCTTCGAGGAAAAAAAAAGACAGAGCACTGTATGATATAAATCATAGCAAGATCCTTTTTGACCGACCTCCTTGGGAAATGGTTATAAAAACAGAAATAAACCAATGGGGTCTAATGAAACTTAAAAGCTTTTGCACTGCAAAGGAAACCATAAACAAGACGAAAAGGCAACCCTCAGATTGTGAGAAAATATTTGCCATTGAAGCAACTGAAAAAGGATTAATTTCTGAAATATACAAACAGCTCATGCAGCTCAGTATAAAAAAAACAAACAACCCAATCCAAAAATGGGCAGAAGACCTAAGTAGACATTTCTTCAAAGAAGATATACAGAATGCCAACAAACACATGAAAGGCTGCTCAACATCAGTAATCATTAGAGAAATACAAATCAGAACTACGGTGAGGTATCACCTCGCACCGGTCAGAATGGCCATCATCAAAAAATCTACAGACAATAAATGCTAGAGACGGTGTAGAGAAAAGGGAACCCTCTTGCACTGTTGGTGGGAATGTAAATTGATACAGCCACTATGGAGAACAGTATGGAGGTTCCTTTAAAAACTAAAAATAGAACTACCATATGACCCAGCAATCTCACTACTGGTCATACACTGTGAGAAAACCATAATTCAAAAAGAGACATGGACCACAATGTTCATTGCAGGACTATTTACAATAGCAGGACATGGAAGCAACCTAAGTGTCCATCCACAGATGAATGGATAAAGATGTGGCACGTATATACCATGGGATATTAGTCAAAAAAAGGAATGAAATTGTGACATTTGCAGAGACGTGGATGGACCTAGAGACTGTCATACAAAGTGAAGTAAGTCAGAAAGAGGAAAACAAATATCCTATAATATGGCTTTATGTGGAATCTAGAAAAAAATGATACAGATGAACTTATTTGCAAAGCAGAAATAGGGACTGATGGAGAGAATAAACTTATAGATACCAAGGGGGGAAGTGGGGTGTGATGAATTGGGAGATTGGGTTTGACATATATACACTACTATATAATAAATAGATAACCAATGACAACCTACTGTATAGCACAGGAAAGTCTACTCAATGCTCTGTGGTGACCTAAATTAGAAGGAAATCCAAAAAGAGGATTTCCAAAAAGGAAATCCAAAAAGAGGTCTATGTATACGTAGACCTGATTCACTTTGCTGTACAGCAGAAACTAACACAGCATTGTAAAGCAACTATACTCCAATAAAAATTAATTTAAAAAAAGATTTAAGATATAGATGCCCATTGTTGCCACTTTCATTCGACATAGTAGTGGAAGTTCTAGCCACAGCAATTAGGCAAGAAATATACACAAAAGGTATCCCAATGGGAAAGGAAGAAGTAAAATTGTCACTATTTGAAGATGAGATTATATTATATATAAAAAACCATAAAGATGCCACCAAAAAATCTGACAGAACTATTAAATGAATTCAGTAAAGTTGCAACATACAAAATCAATATACAAAATCTCTTGTGTTTCTATACATTAATAACAAATTATCAGAAAGAGAAATTAATTAAAAATATCATCTTTACAATTGCATCAAAAACGATGAAATACTTAGAAATAAATTGAACCAAGGTGGTAAAAACATGTACACTCAATACTAGGACATTGATGAAGTAAATTGAAGATGATAAAAATAAATGGAAATATATACCATGATTATTGATTGTAAGGATTAATATTGTTAAAATATCCATACTATCCAAAGAAATACACAGATTCAATGCAATCATATTTAAATACCAGTAGGGCTTCCCTGGTGGCGCAGTGGTTAAGAATCTGCCTGCCAATGCAGGGGATATGGGTTCGAGCCCTGGTCTGGCAAGATCCCACATGCCGCGGAGCAACTAAGCCTGTGAGCCACAACTACTGAGCCTGCGCGTCTGGAGCCTGTGCTCCGCAACAAGAGAGGCCGCGACAGAGAGAGGCCCGCGCACCGCGATGAAGAGTGGCCCCCGCTCGCCGCAACTGGAGAAAGCCCTCGCACAGAAACGAAGACCCAACACAGCCAAAAATAAATATAAATAAATAAATTTAAAAAGAAATAAAAATAAAAAAAATAAAATACCAGTCATTTTCCACAGTACTAGAAGAATCATAAAATTTTTATGAAACCACAAAAGAATAAACAAAAAACATATTGAAAAAAGAACAAAGATGAAGGCATCACACTCACTGACTTAAAATTTTATTACAAAGCTTTAGTAGTCAATAGATTATGGTATTGGTATAAAAATATAAACATAGATCAATGGAAAATAACCAAGAGCCCAGAACTAAACCCACACATATATGGTCAATTAATTTATGACAAAAGTGCCATAAATATACAATTGGGAAAAGACAGTCTCTTCAATAAATAATGTTCGGAGAAATTGGAAGCCACATACAAAAGAACAAAAATTGATCATTGTCTTATACCATACACAAAAATTAACTCAAAATGGATTAAAGACTTAGACATAAGAACTGAATGTAAGACTCGAAACCATAAAGCTACTATAAGAAAACAGGTGGTGAGCTCCTGGTGGTGATTTTTTATGTCTGACTTCAAATGCAGAAGCATTAAGAGCAAAAATAAACAAATGGGACTACATCAAACTAGAAAGCTTCTGCATGGCAAAGGAAACTATTAACAAAATGAAAAGGCAACCTACAAAATGGGAGAAAATATTTGCAAATTATATATCTGAAAAAGGGTTAATATCTAAATATATAAACATCTCATACAACTCAAGAGCAATACAACAATCTGTTTTTAAAAAATGGGCAGCAGGTCTGAATAGGAATTTTTTTCCAAAAAAGACATACAGATAGCTAATAGATATATGAAACAATGTTCAACATTACTAATCATCAAGGAAATGCAAATCAAATCCAAAATGAGATATCACCCTACATCTGTTAGAATGGGTATTATATAAAGACAAGAAATAGGGGGGGCCTTCAAGATGGCGGATGAGTAAGACGGGGAGATCACCTTCCCACGAATACATCAAAAATACATCTATATGTGGAACAACTCCTACAGAACACCTACTGAATGCTGGCAGAAGACGTCAGACTTCTCAAAAGGCAAGAAACACACCACTTACCTGCGTAGTGCCAAAGAGAAAAACAGAAAAAAAAAGAATAGGGATGGGACCTGCACCTCTGGGAGGGAGCTATGAAGGAAGAAAAGTTTCCACACACTAGGAAGCTGCTTCACTGGTGGAGACCAGGGGTGGCAGGGGAGAAGCTTTGGAGCCACAGAGGAGAGCACAGCAACAGGGGTGCAGAAGGCAAAAAGGAGAGATTCCTGCACAGAGGATCGGTGCTGACCAGCACTCACCAGCCTGAGAGGCTTGTCTGCTCACCCGCTGGGGCGGGTGGGGACTGGGAGCTGAGGCTCGGGCTTCGGAGGTCAAATCCCAGGGAGAGGACTGGAGTTGGCTGTGTGAACACAGCCTGGAGGGGGCTAGTGCACCACAGCTAGCTGGGAGGGAGTGCGGGAAAAAGTTTGGAACTGCCTAAGAGGCAAGAGACCATTTCAGGGTGTGCAAGGAGAGGGGATTCAGAGCACCACCTAAACAAGTTCCAGAAGCGGGTGTGAGCTGCGGCTATCAGGGCAGACACCAGAGACGGGCATGAAATGCTAAGGCTGCTAATGCAGCCACCAAGAAACCTGTGTGCAAGCACAGGACACTATCCACAACTCCCCTCCCAGGAGCCTGTGCAGACTTCCATGGCCAGGGTCCCATAATCCAGGGACTACTTCCCCAGGAGAACACACAGTGTACCTCAAGCTGTTGCAAAGTCACACTGGCCTCTACCACCACAGGCTCGGCCCACATTCATCACCCCTCATTCCCCTCGGCCTGAGTGAACCAGAGCCCCCTAATCAGCTGCTACATTAACCCAGTCCTGTCTGGGCAGGGAACAATTGCCCTCAGGCAACCTACAGAGGTGGACCCGCAGAGGCGGGGCCAAATCCAAAGCTGAACACCAGGAGCTGTGCGAACAACGAAGAGAAAAGGAAATTTCTCCATGCAGCCTCCGGAGCAGCAGATTAAATCTCCACAGTCAACTTGATGCACCCTGCATTTGTGGAATACATGAATAGACAACGAATCATCCCAAAATTGAGGCAGTGGACTGTGGGAGCAACTGTAGACTTGGAGTTTGCTTTCTGCACCTAATTTGTTTCTGGTTTTATGTTTATCTCAGTTTAATATTTAGAGCTTATTATCATTGGTAGATTTGTTTAATGATTTGATGGCACCCTTCCTTTTATATATATATGATTCTTTTTCCTTTTTCTCTTTCTGTGACAGTGCACGTGTGTGATTCTTTGTGTGCTTTTGTCTGTATAGCTTTGTTTTTAAAATTTGTCATAGGATTCTTTCTGTGCCTTTGTTTTGTTTTGTTTTGTTTTTACTTTGTATGGTTTTTAGCAGTTCTTATCATTGGTGGATATGTTGATTGCTTTGGTTGCTCTCTTCTCTCTTTCTTTATTTTTTTATTACTTTTTTATATTTAGTATTTTTTATTTTTATTTTAATTACTTTATTTTTCTTTGTTTTTCCTTAACTTTTCTTCTGAGCCGTGTGGCTGACAGGGTCCTGGTGCTCCAGGCAGGTGTCAGGCCTGAGTCTCTTAGGTGGGAGAGCTGAATTCATGACGTTGGACCACCAGAAACCTCCAAGCCACACATAATATCAAATGGTGAAAGCTCTCCCAGAGATCACCATCTCAACGCTAAGACCCAGCTCCATTCAACGACCAGCAAGCTCCAGTGCAGAAAACCCAATACCTAAAAACTAGCAAGACAGAAACACAACCCCACCCATTAGTGGAGAGGCTGCCTAAAATCATAATAAGTTCACAGACACCCAAAACAACACCACCAGACGTGGTCCTGCCCACCGGAAAGACAAGATCCAGCCTCATCCAGCAGAACAGAGACACAAGTCCCATCCACCACGAAGCCTACACGACACACTGAACCAAACTTACCCACTGAGGGCAGACACCAAAAACAACAGAAACTATGAACCTGCAGGCTGTGAATAGGAGACCTAAAGCAGAGTAAGTTAAGAAAAATGAGAAGACAGAGAAATATGCAGCAGATGAAGGAGCAAGGTAAAAACACACAATACCAAACAAATGAAGAGGAAATAGGCAGTCTACCTGAAAAGAATTCAGAGTAATGTTACTAAAGATGATCCAAAATCTTGGGAATACAAAGGAAAAAATACAAGAAAGGTTTAACAAGGAACTAGAAGACCTAAAAAGCAAACAAACAATGATGAACAACACAATAAATGAAATTAATAATTCTCTAGAAGGAATCAAAAGCAGAATAACTGAGGCAGAAGAACGGGTAAGTGACCTGGAAGATAAAATACTGTAAATAACTACCAGAGAGCAGAATAAAGAAAACAACAATGAAAACAATTTAGGACAGTTTCAAAGAACTCTGGGACAACATTAAATGCACCAACATTCGAATTATAGGGGAAGCAGAAGAAGAAGAGAAAAAGAAAGGGACTGAGAAAATATTTGAAGAGATTATAGTTGAAAACTTACCTAATATGGAGAAGGAAATAGTCAATTAAGTCCAGGAAGTACAGAGAGTCCAACAGAGGATAAATCAAAGGAGAAAAATGTCAAAACATATATTAAACAAACTATCAAAAATTAAATAGAAAAAATATTAAAAGCAGCAAGGGAAAAGCCACAAATAACATACAAGGGAATCCCCATAAGATTAACAGCTGATCTTTCAGCAGAAACTCCTCAAGCCAAAAGGGAGTGGCAGGACATATTTAAAGTGATGAAAGGAAAAACTTACAACCAAGATTATTCTACCAAGCAAGGGTCTCATTCAGATTTGATGGCAAAATTAGAACGTTTACAGACAAGCAAAAGTTAAGAGAATTCAGCACCACCAAACCAGCTTTACAGCATATGCGAAAGGAACTTCTCTAGGATGGACACACAAGAGAAAGAAAAGACCTACAATAACAAACCCAAAACAATTAATAATATAGTAATAGGAACATACATATGGATAATGACCTTATAAGAAAATGGATTAAAATTGCAACCAAAAGACATGGACTGGCTGAATGGACACAAAAATAAGACCTGTATATATGCTGCCTACAAGAGACCCACTTCAGACCTAGGGACACATACAGACTGAAAGTGAGGGGATGGAAAAAGTTATTCCACACAAATGGAAATCAGAAGAAAGCTGGAGTAGCAATTCTCATATGAGACAAAACACACTTTAAAATAAACACTATTACAAGAGACAAGAAAGACACTACATAACGATCAAGAGACCAATCCAAGAAGATATAACAATTGTAGAAGATATAATAACAATTGTAAATGTTTATGCACCCAACATAGGAGCACCTCAATACATAAGGCAAATGCTAACAGCCATAAAAGGGGAAAACGACAGTAACACAATAATATTACAGTACGTTAACACCACACTTTCACCAATGGACAGATCATCCAAAATGAAAATAAAAAAGGAAACACAAGCTTTAACTGATATATTAAAGAAGATTTACTTAATTGATATTTATGACATTCCATCCAAAAACAACAGAATACACTTTCTTCTCAAGTGCTTATGGAACATTTTCTAGGATAGACCATATCTTGGTCACAAATGAAGTCTTGCTAAATTTAAGAAAGTTGAAATCATATCAAGTATCTTTTCTGACCACAACACTATGAGACTAGATATCAATTACAGGAAAAAATCTGTAAAAATACAAACACATGGAGGGTAAACAATAAACTGCTAAATAACCAAGAGATCACTGAAGAAATCAAAGAGGAAATCAAAAAATACCTAGAAACAAATGACAATGAAAACACGACGACCTAAAGCATATGGGATGCAGCAAAAGCAGTTCTAAGAGGGAAGATTATAGCAATACAAACCTACATCAAGAAACAAGAAACATCTCAAATAAACAACCTAAACTAACACCTAAAGCAATGAGAGAAAGAAGGACAAAAAACCCCAAAAGTTAGCAGAAGGAAACAAACCATAAAGATCAGATCAGAAATAAATGGAAAAGAAATGAAGGAAATGATAACAAAGATCAATAAAACTAACAGCTAGTTCTTGGAGAAGATAAGCTTAATTGATAAAACATTAGCCAGACTCATCAAGAAAAGAAGGGAGAAGACTCAAATCAACACAATTAGAAATGAAATAGGAGAAGTAACAACTGACAGTGCAGAAATACAAAGGATCATGAGAGATTACTTCAAGCAAATACACGCCAATAAAATGGACAACCTGGAAGAGTAGACAAATTCTTAGAAAAGCAAAACCTTCCAAGACTGAACCAGGAAGAAATAGAAAATATATACAGACCAATCACAAGCACAGAAATTAAGACTTTGATTAAAAATCTTCCAACAAACAAAAGCCCAGGACCAGACGGCTTCACAGCCGAATTTGATCAAATATTTAGAGAAGAGTTAACACCTATCCTTCTCAAACTCTTCTAAAATGTAGCAGAGGGAGCAACATTCCCAAAATCATTCTATGAGGCCACCCTCACCCTGATACCAAAACCAGACAAAGATGTCACAAAGAAAGAAATCTACAGGCCAATATCACTGATGAACATTGATACAAAAATCCTCAACAAATTACTAGCAAACAGAATCCAACAACACATTAAAAGGATCATACTCCATGATCAAGTGTGTATTCTCCTAGGAATGCAAGGATTACTGAATAAACACATATCAATCAATGTGATAAAACATATTAACAATTTGAAGGAGAAAAATCATATGATCATCTCAATAGATACAGAAAAAGCTTTTGAAAAAATTCAACACCCTTTTATGATAAAAACCCCTCAGAAAGTAGGCATAGAGGAAACTTACCTCAACATAATAAAACCCATATATGAAAAACCCACAGCCAACATCGTTCTCAATGGTGGAAAATTGAAACCATTTCCTCTAAGATCAGGAACAAGACAAGGTTGCCCACTCTTACCACTATTATTCAACACAGTTTGGAAGTTTTAGACACAGCAATCAGAGAAGAAATAGAAATAAAAGGAATCCAAACTGGAAAACAAGAAATAAATCTGTCACTGTTTGCAGATGACATGATACTATACATAGAGAATCCTAAAGAGGCTACCAGAAAATTGCTACAACTAATCAATGAATTTGGTAAAGTAGCAGGATACAAATTTAATGCAGAGAAATCTCTTGTATTCCTATACAATAATGATGAAAACTCTGAAACAGAATTTAAGGGAACACTGCCATTTATCACTGGAACAAAATAATTAAAATACCTAGGAATAAACCTACCTAATCACACAAGTGACCTGTATGCAGAAAATTATAAGATACTGATGAAAGAAATTAAAGATGATACAAACAGGTGGAGAGATTCTTGGTATTGGAAGAATCAACATTGTGAAAATGACTATACTACCCAAAGCAATCTACAGATTTAATTCAATCCCTTTCAAGCTACCAGTGGCATTTTTCACAGAACTAGAACAAAAAATTTCACAGTTTGTATGGAAACACAAAAGACCCTGAATAGCCAAAGCAATCTTGAGAAAGAAATATGGAGCTGGCTGAATCAGGCTCCTGGACTTCAGACTATAATACAAAACTACAGTAATCAAGACAGTATGGTACTGGCAGAAAAACAGAAATATAGATCAATGGAACAGGATAGAAAGTACAGAGATAAACCCATGCACATATGGTCACCTTATTTTTGATAAAGGAGGCAAGAATATACAGTGAAGAAAAGACAGCCTCTTCAATAAGTGGTGCTGGGAGAACTGGACAGCTACATGTAAAATAATGAAATTAGAACACTTCCTAACACCATACACAAAAATAATCTCAAAATAGATTAAAGACCTAAATATACTATAAACCTCATAGAGGAAAACATAGGCAGAACACTCTATGACATAAATCACAGCAAGATCCTTTTTGACCCAGCTCCTAGAGAAATGGAAATAAAAACAAAAATAAACAAATTAATCTCCAAAATTTACAAGCAGCTCATGCAGCTCAATATGAAAAAAAAAAAACAAAACAATCCAAAAACGGGCAGAAGACCTAAATAGACATTTCTCCAAAGAAGATATACAGATAGTGAACAAACACATGAAAAAATGCTCAGTGTCACTAATCATTAGAGAAATGCAAATCAAAACTACAGTGAGGTATCACCTCACACCGGTCAGAATGGTCATCAACAAAAAATCTACAAACAATAAATGCTGGAGAGGGTGTGGAGAAAAGGGAACCCTCTTTCACTGTTTGTGGGATAATAAATTGATACAGCCACTATGGAGAACAGTATGGAAGTTCCTTAAAAAAACTAAAAATAGAACTATCATACGACCCAGCAATTCCACTACTGGACATATACCCTGAGAAAACCATAATTCAAAAAGAGTCTTGTTACACAATATTCGTTGCAACTCTATTTACAATACACAATAGACATGGAAGCAACCTAAGTGTCCATTGACAGATGAGTGGATAAGGAAAATGTGGCACATATGTAAATGGAATATTACTCAGCCATAAAAGGAAATGAAATCGAGTTATATTTAGTGAGGTGGATTGACCTATAGTGTGTCATACAGAGGGAAGTTAAGTCAGAAAGGGAAAAACAACTATTGTATGCTAACACATATATATGGAATTAAAAAAAATGTTTCTGAAGAACCTAGGGGCAGGACAGGAATAAAGACGGAGACGTAGAGAATGGACGTGAGGACACAGGGATGGGGAAGGGTAAGATGGGACGAAGTGAGAGCGTTGCATGTACATATATACACTACCAAATGTAAAATTGATAGCTAGTGGGAAGCAGCCACATAGCACAGGTAGATCAGCTCAGTGCTTTGTGAACACCTAGAGCGGTGGGATAGGGAGAGTGGGAGGGAGACACAAGAGGGAGGAGATATGGGGTTATATGCATATGTATAGCTGATTCACTTTGTTATAAAACAGAAAGTAACATACCATTGTAAAGCAATTATACCCCAATAAAGATGTTTAAAAAAATAAATAATAAATTAAATAAATAAATAAATAAATAAATAAAGTCCAGATTTGAAAAGCAATGTTTCCTTGTAGTCATCTTTTCAGAGAGCTTCCAAGGGTATTCTCTCCTGGACTTTCTCTGCAACCTGTTCTGTTAAGAAAAGCAACTTTGTGTTTCCCCTTTTATCATGGCCTCACACTAAGATACAAATAAAATGAATTATTTTTGAAGTAACTCAGCTTTCCCATGCCTGCCAGCTACAGTGACTCCAGACGGTAATGTTTGCACCAGATTTCTGACACCCCCTACAAATCCAGGTCTCTTGTGCACCTCCAGTGTCTGCTGGCTCCAATGGCACCAGGCTCCCTCTGAGCTCCCAGAAATCCAGGTCTCCATTTCATCCCAGTGTCTGCTGATTCCTGTGGCCCCAGGCAATGACCTTGGCACCAGACTCCTTGTGGGCTCCTGGGAAATCAAACCCCCTGTGCCTGCCAGCTCCAATGCCCCAGGAGTTTCCCATGGTACTAGACAGCTGCTGTGATATCAGATTCCCAGTGGACTCCTGTAAAATCAGGCCCCCAGTTAACCCTGGTGTCTGTCAGTTCCAGAAGCCCCAGGCATCCTATATGGTCCCAGGTAGTTTGCACAGCAGCAGGCTCCCATGTGAACCCAAGCCACCAGCTCAACCTGACACCTGCCAGCTCAAGCCCTCAGACAGCTGTCATGACCCCAGGCTCCTAGCAGTCCCATGATCACAGGTACCCAGCTCATCCTAGGGCCTGCTAGCTCCACTGGCCTCAAGCAGATCCTGTGGCACCAGGGTCCTAGTGGGCTCCCACAAAACCTGGCACCAAGCTTACCCCAGTGCCTGCCAGCTCCAGGAGCCCTAGGCAGCATCTGTGGAGCCAGACAGCTTCCACAGCACCAGCCCCCCAGTGGGCTCCTGTGAGTTCAGGTCCCAGCTCACCCTGGTTTCCACTGACTCCAGTGACCTCAGGAGGTTCTCATGGCACCAGACTCCTGAGGGGCTCCCACAACCCAGTACCTCAACTCATCCCTATGCCTTCCGGCTCCAGTGGCCCTGGGCAGCTCCTGCTGCTCCAACTGACTTCCTTAGCTCCAGACTCCCAGAGGGTCCCTGAAAACACAGACCCTGGATTGGCTCCCAGAGACCCAGGAGGCTCCTGTGACCTTAGACTTCCAATGGGCGCCTGTGACCCCAAGCTACTGATCCATACCAACACCAGACATCTCCCATATCACTAGGCTCCCATGAGCCCAGGCTTCTGGGTCATCTCACCACCAGCTGGCTACCATGGCCACAGGCAGCTGCTGTGGAATTGGGCTCCTAGTGTGCTTTCATGAACCCAGGCTCTCAGTACATCCCATTATCAGACAGCTCCTCTGGTCCTGGGCAGCTCCAGTGTTCCCAGACCCACAGTCAGTGCCCACAAACCCAGGCATCAGAGGGACATCCATGAACCCAGGGTCTAGATTTTGACCCACCCCAGCAACAGACCACTCAAAGACTCCAGCAGCAAGCCCACCCCTGGACACCACCAAAGTGCCCACCCAGATTATCTGGACAGGGATTTGCATGCCTAAGCCAGTCTGTAAAGATTAAAAGAGGTATCTACTTCCTGAAATGCACAGATACCAATGCAAGGCCACAAGGATCATGAATAATCAAGGAAACAGGACACCACGAAAGGAAATTAATAAACTTCTAAATACAAACCCTAAAGAAATGGACATCTATGAACTGTCCAAGAAAGAATGCAGAACAATCCTCTTAAAGAAATTCAGTAAACACAAGAAAGCACAGAGAGACAACTGAATGAAATTAGGAAAAAAATACATGAACAAAATGAGAAATTCAATAAAGAAAAAGAAACCACTAAAAAACAAGAAGAAAACAAAACAAAAACCCAGAAATTCTTCAGTTGAATACAATGACTGAATTGAAGGATTAAATACAGAACTTCAACAGTAGACTTGACCAAATAGAAGAAAGAATTTGTGAAATAGAAGGACAAGCCTTTAGAAATCATTCAGTCAGAGGAGCAAAAAAAAAAAAAAAAAAAAAAAGAATTAAGAAAAATAAAGAAATCCAGTGTGAATTATTAAATACCAGTCAAAGAAACTAACTACACATTATTGGAGTCCCAGAAGGAGAAGAGAGGGAAAATGGAGTAGAACGTTTATTTAAAGACATAATGTCTGAAAACTCAAATCTGAGGAGAGATATAGACATCCAAGTTCATGAAAGTAATAGGTCACTTGAAAATTTCAAACTCAAACAATTTTATCTAAGACAAATTTAAATAAAAATACCTAAAATAAAAGACAATGAATTTTTAAAGCAGCAAGAGGAAAAAAATGTTTTTCACATAAAATAGAACCACTACAAGGTTATCAGCATATTTATCAGCAGAAACCTTGTAAGCCAAAAGAGGGTGATGATATATTCAAAGTGCTGAAATAAAACAAATTGCCAACCAAGAATACTTTACACGGTAAATCTCTCTTTCAGAAATGAAGGCAAGATAGAGACTCCCTAAAAAAAACAAAAGTTTAGGGAATTCATCATCACTACAAAAAATGCCAAAAAGAGTTCCTCAAGCTGACATGAATGGAAACTAATTAGAAACATGAAAACATATGAAAATATAAAACTTACTGGTAATGGTAAATATATAGTCAAATTCAAAATACTCAAATACAGTAATATGGTGGTATGTTAATCACTTAACTCTAGTATGAAGGTTTAAAGGATAAAAGTACTAAAAATAACTATAGCTACAATAATTTGGTAATGGATACACAATATACAAAGAGGTATATTATGACATTAAAACATAAATTATGGAGGAGAGGAGTAAAATGATAGAGTTTTAGTATGCAATAGAAGTTAAGTTGTTATCGGATTAAAATAGACTGTTATATCTAGGTGTTTTATGTAGACCTTATGGTAACTACAAAACAAAAGCTGACAGTAGATAGACAAAAGATAAAAGGGTTTGGAATACAAGCATACCACCATGAAAAATTATGAATCCACAGAGAAAGACAGCAAAAGAAGACGAGAGGATAAAGGAAATAAAAAACAAACAGAAAACAATAAGATCGCTTTAGTAAGTCCTTGCATAACATAAGTAGTTTAATTTTTAAAATTTTATTTTACTGTATTTCATACAGCAGGTTCTTATTAGTTATCTATTTTATACATATTGGTGTATATATGTCAATCCCAATCTCCCAATTCAACCCAGCACCACCACCACCTCCCCCCGCCCCCACGTTCCCCCTTGGTGTCCAGACGTTTGTCCTCTACATCTGTGTCTCATTTCTGCCTTGCAAACCGGTTCATCTATACCATATTTCTAGATTCCACATATATGCGTTAATGCACGATATTTGTTTATCTCTTTCTGACTTGCTTCACTATGTATGACAGTCTATAAGTCCATCCACGTCTCTACAAATGACCCAATTTCATTCATTTTTATGGCTGAATAATATTCCATTGTATACATGTAGCACTTCTTCTTTATCCATTTGTCTGTCGATGGACATTTAGGTTGCTTCTATAACCTGGCTATTGTAAATAGTGCTGAAATGAACATTGGGGTGCATGTGCTATTTGAATTATGGTTTTCTCTGGGTATATGCCCAGTAGTGGGATTGCTGGGTCATATGGTAATTCTATTTTTAGTTTCTTAAGGAACTTCCACACTGTTCTCCATAGTGGCTATATCAATTCTGTTGATGCCCATTCTAACCCGTATGAGGTGATACTTCATTGAATTTTTGATTTGCATTACTCTAATAATTAGTGATGTTGAGCACCTTTTCATGTGCCTCTTGGTCATCTGTGCGTCTTCTTTGGAGAAATGTCTATTTAGGTCTTCTGCCCATTTTTTGACTGGGTTGTTTGTTTTTTTTAATATTGAGCTGCATGAGCTGTTTATATATTTTGGAGATTAATCCTTTGGCCGTTGATTCATTGGCAAATATTTTCTCCCATTCTAAGGGTAACCATTTCCTCTTGTTTATAGTTTCCTTTGCTGTGCAAAAGCTTTTAAGTATCATTAGGTCCCACTTGTTTATTTTGCTTTTATTTCCATTACTCTAGGAGCTGGGTCTAAAAAGATCTTTCTGTGATTTATGCCAAAGAGTATACTTCCTATGTTTTCCTCTAAGAGTTTTATAGTGTCCAGTCTTACATTTAGGTCTCTAATCCATTTTGAGTTTATTTTTGTGTATGGTGTTAGGGAGTGATCTAATTTCATTCCTTTACATGTAGCTGTCCAGTTTTCCCAGCACCACTTATTGAAGAGACTGTCTTTTCTCCATTGTATATCCTTGCCTCCTTTGTCATAGATTAGTTGACCATAGGTGCATGGGTTTGTCTCTGGGCTTTCTATCCTGTTCCATTGATCTATATTTCTGTTTTTGTGCCAGTACCATATTGTCTTAATTACTGCAGTTTTGCAGTATAGTCTGAAATCAGGGAGTCTGATTCCTCCAGCTCCATTGTTTTCCCCCAAGCTTCCTTTGGCTATTTGGGGTCTTTTGTGTCTCCATACAAATTTTCAGATTTTTTGTTGTAGTTCTGTAAAAATACCATTGGTAATTTGATAGGGATTGCATTGAATCTGTAGATTGCTTTGAGTAGTTTAGTTGTTCTCACAATATTTATTCTTCTAATCCAAGAACATGTTATATATCTCCATCTGTTTCTGTCATCTTTGATTTCTTTCATCAGTGTCTTATAGTTTTTGGAGTATGAGTCTTTTACCTCCTTAGGGAAGTTTATTACTAGGTATTTCATTCTTTTTGTTGCAATGGTGAATGGGATTGTTTCCTTGATTTCACTTTCTGATATTTCATTGTTAGTGTATAAGAATGCAAGAGATTCCTGTGTATTAATTTTGTATCCTGCAACCTTACCAGATTCACTGACTAGCTGTAGTAGTTTTCTGGTGGCATCTTTAGGATTATCTATGTATAGTATCATGTCATCTGCAAAGAGGGAAAGTCTGACTTCTTCTTTTCCAATTTGTATTCCTTTTATTTCTTTTTCTTCTCTGATTGCCATGGCTAGAACGTCCAAAACTATGTTGAATAATAGTGGCGAGAGTGGACATCCTTGTCTTTTCCCTGATCTTAGAGGAAATGCTTTCTTTTTTTCACCACTGAGAATGATATTTGCTGTGCGTTTGTCATATATGGCCTTTATTATGTTGAGGTTGTTTCCCTCTATGCCGACTTTCTGGAGAGTTTTTATCATAAATTGGTGTTGAATTTTTTCAAAATCCTTTTCTGCCTCTATTGAGATGATAACATGGTTTTTATTGTTCAGTTTGTTAATATAGTGTATCACAGTAATTGGTTTGCGTATATTCAAGAATCCTTGCATCCCTGGGATAAATCTGAGTTGATCATGGTGTATGATACTTTTAATGTGTTGTTGGATTCTGTTTATTAGTATTGTGTAGAGGATTTTTGCATGTATATTTTTCAGTGATATTGGTCTGTAATAATTTTATTTTTGTAGTATCTTTGTGTGGTTTTGGCATCAGGGTGATGTTAGACTCATAGGATGAGTTTGGGAGTGTTCCTTCCTCTGCAATTTTTTGGAAGAGTTTGAGAAAGATGGGTGTTAGCTCTTCTCTAAATGTTTGATAGAATTCACCTGTGAAGCCATCTGGTCCTGGACTTTTGTTTGTTGGAAGGTTTTAATCACAATTTCAATTTCATTACTTGTGATTGGACTGTTCATATTTTCTATTTGTTCCTGGTTCAGTCTTGGAAGGTTATACCTTTCTAAGAATTTGTCCATTTCTTCCAGGTTGTCCATTTTATTGGCATAGAGTTACTTGTAGTAGTCTCTTAGGATGCTTCGTATTTCTGTGGTGTCCGTTGTAACTTCTCCTTTTTCATTTCTAATCTTATTGATTTTGGTCCTCTCCCTCTTTTTCTTGATGAGTCTGGCTAAAGTTTTATCAATTTTATTTTATCCTCTCAAAGAACCAGCTTTTATTTTACTGATCTTTGCTATTGTTTTCTTTATTTCTATTTCATTTATTTCTGCTCTGATCATTATGATTTCGTTCCTTCTACTAACTTTGGATTTTGTTAGTTCTTCTTTCTTTAGTTCCTTTAGCTGTATGGTCAGATTGCTTATTTGAGATTTTTCTTGTTTCTTGAGGTAAGATTGTATTGCTATAAACTTCCCTCTTAGAACTGCTTTTGCTGATTACCGTAGGTTTTGGGTCATCGTGTTTTCATTGTCATTTGTCTCTAGGTATTTTTTGATTTCCTCTTTGATTCCTTCAGTGATCTCTTGGTTATTTAGTAATGTACTGTTTAGCCTCTATGTGTTTGTGTTTTTTACGTTTTTTTCCCTGTAATTGATTTCTAATCTCATAGCATTGTGGTCAGAAAAGATGCTTGATATGATTTCAACTTTCTTAAATTTACCGAGGTTTGATTTGTGACCCAAGATGTAATCTATCCTGGAGAATGTTCTGTGTGCACTTGAGAAGAAATTGTAATCTGCTGTTTGCAGATAGAAGGTTTTATAAATATCAATTAAATCTATCTTCTCTATTGTGTCATTTAAAGCTATGTTTCCTTATTAATTTTCTGTCTGGATGATCTGTCCATTGGTGTAAGTGAGGTGTTACAAACCCCCACTATTACTGTGCTATGGTCGATTTCCTCATTTATAGCTGTTAGCATTTTCCTTATGTACTGAGGTGCTTCTATGTTGGGTGCATATATATTTATAATTGTTATATATTCTTCTTGGATTGATCCCTTGATGATTATGTACTGTCCTTCTTTGTCTCTTGTAATAGTCTTTATTTTTAAGTCTATTTTGTCTGATATGAGAATTGCTACTCCAGCTTTCTTTTGATTTCCATTTGCATGGAATATATATTTTCCATACACTCACTTTCAGTCTGTATGTGTCCCTAGGTCTGAAGTGGGTCTCTTGAAGACAGCGTATATGGGTCTTGTTTTTGTATTCATTCAGCCAGTCTATGTTTTTTGGTGGGAGCATTTAATCCACTTACATTTAAGGTAATTATCATTATGTATGTTCCTATTACCATTTTCTTAATTGTTTTGGGTTTGTTTTTGTAGGTCCTTTTCTTCTCTTGTGTTTCCCACTTAGAGAAATTCCTTTAGCATTTGTTGTAGAGCTGGTTTGGTGGTGCTGAATTCTCTTAGCTTTTGCTTGTCTGTAAAGCTTTTGATTTCTCCATCAAATTTAAATGAGATCCTTGCCGGGTAGAGTAATCTTGGTTGTAGGTTCTCCCCTTTCATTACTTTAAACATATCGTGTCACTCCCTTCTGGCTTGTAGATTTTCTGCTGAGAAATCAGCTGTTAACCTTATGGGAGTTCCCTTGTATGTTTTTTGTCGGTTTTCCCTTGTTCCTTTTAGTAATTTTTCTTAGTCTTTAATTTTTGCCAATTTGATTACTATGTGTCTCAGTGTGTTTCTCCTTGGGTTTATCCGCCTGGCACTCTGTGTGCTTCCTGGACTTCGGTAGCTGTTTCCTTTCCAACGTTAAGGAAGTTTTCAACTATAATCTCTTCAAATATTTTCTTGGGTCCTTTCTCTCTCTCTTCTCCTTCTGGGGCCCCTATAATGTGAATGTTGGTGCATTTAATGTTGCCCCAGAGGTCTCTTAGGCTGTCTTCATTTCTTTTCATTCTTTTTTCTTTATTCTGTTCTGTGTCAGTGAATTCCACTATTCTATCTTCCAGGTTACTTATCCGTTCTTCTGCCTCAGTCATTCTGCTACTGATTCCTTCTAGTGTATTTTTCATTTCAGTTATTATAAAGTTCATCTCTGTTTGTTTTGTTTTGTTTTGTTTTGTTTTGCTCTTTAATTCTTCTAGCTGTTTGCTAAACATTTCTTGAATCCTCTCGGTCTTTGCCTCCATTCTTTTTCTGATGTCCAAATCATCTGCACTATCATTATTTTGATTCTTTCTCTGGAACGTTGCCTATCTCCACTTCATTGAATTGTTTTTCTGGGGTTTAATCTTGTTCCTTCATCTGGTATATAGTCCTCTGCCTTTTCCTTTTGTCTGTCTTTCTGTGAATGTGGGTTTTATTCCACAGGCTGAAGGATTGTAGTTATTCTTTCTTCTGCTGTCTGCCCTCTGGTGGATGAGGCTCTCTAAGGGGCATGTGCAAGCTTCCTGATGGGAGGGACTGGTGGTTGGTAAAGCTGGTGTTGCTCTTGTGGGCAGAGCTCAGTAAAACTTTAGTCCACATTTCTGCTGTTGGGTGAGGCTGAGTTCCCTCTCTTTTGGTTGTTTGGCCTGAGGCGACCTGGAACTGGAAGCTACAGGCCCTTTGGTGGGGCTAATGGTGGACTCCAGGACGGTTCATGCCAAGGAATACTTCCCAGAACTTCTGCTGCCAGTGTCCCTGTCCCTCCCATGAGCCACAGCCACCCTCTGCCTCTGCAGGAGACCCTGCAACACCAGCATCTAGGTCTGGTTCAGTGTCCTATGGGGTCACTGCTCATTCCCCCTGGGTCCTGATGCACACACTACTTTGTGTGTGCCCTCCAAGAGTGGAGTCTCTGTTTCCCCCAGTCCTGTCAAAGTCCTGCAATCAAATCCCGCTAGCCCTCAAAGTCTGATTCTCTGGGAAATCCTCCTCCAATTGCTGGGCCCCAGGTTGGGAAGCCTGACATGGGGTTCAGAATCTTCATTCCAGTGGGTGGACTGCTGTGGTATAATTGTTCTCCAGTTTGTGAGTCACCCACCCAGTGGTTATAGGATTTGATTTTATTGTGATTGTGCCCCTCCTACCATCTCATTGTGGCCTCTCCTTTGTCTTTGGTTGTACGGTATCTTTTTTGGTGAGTTCCAGTGTCTTCCTGTAGATGATCGTTCAGCAGTCAGCTGTGATTCTGGTGCTCTCGCAAGAGGGAGTGAGCACATGTCCTTCTACTCTGCCACATAACTTCTTTAAATATAAATGGATTAAATTATACAATCAAAAGGCACAGAGTGGCCAAATGGTTTGATGAAACAAGACAACTATATACTGCCTACAAGAAACTACTGAAACTTTAAGGACACACATAGGTTCAAAGTGAAAGGATGGAAAAAGATTTTACATGCAAATGGAAAAGAGGAACTGAATAGACACTTTATACCAAAGAAGACATACAAATAGTCAACAGGTACATGAAAGGTGCTCAACATCACTAATCATCAGGGAAATACACATCAAAACCACAATGAGATATCACTTCACACCTATTAGAATGACTATCATCAAAAAGACAAGACATAAGTGTTGGTGAGGATGTAGAGAAAAGGGAAACCTTGTGCACAGTTGGCGGGAATGAAAATTGGTGCAGCCACTATGAAAAACAGTATGGAGGTTCCTCAAAAAATTAAAACTAGAACTACCGTATGACCCAGCACTTCCACTTCTGTTTATATATCCTGAAAGAAATGAGAACAAGATCTTAAGGACATATCTGCATTTACATATTCATTGCATCATTATTCACAGTTGCCAAGGTATGGAAACAACCTAAAAAATCCATCAATGGATGAATGGGTAAAGATGTGATATATAATATATATATGTATATATACATATATATATATATATATATGTATATATATATATAATGAAATATCATTCAACCATGAGAATGAAGGAAATTCTGCCATTTGTGACAACATGGATGGACCTTGAAGGCATTATGCTAAGTGAAATAAATCAGACAGAGAGAGACAAATACTGTATGTTTTCACTCATATGTGGAATCTAAAAAGGCTGTACTCAAAGAAACATAGAGCAGAATGATGGTTGCCTGGGGTTAGAGGGTGGCAGAAATAGGGAGATGTTTGTCAAAGTGTACAAAGTTCCAGTTATAAGATGAATGAGTTTTGGGGATCTAGTGTTCAGTATGAGCACTATGATTAACAATACTGTATTATATACTTAAAAGTTGTTAAGAGAGTAAATATTAAAAGTTACCACTGCTCCAGAAATGGTACTAATGTGAGGGGATGGAGGTGTTAGCTAACTTTATTGTGGCAATCATTTCACGATATGTACATGTATCAAATCATCATGTTGTCCACCTTAAACTTACATGTGTTATATTTCAGTAATAACTCAATAAAGCTGGGAAATCTTTTTAAGAGAAAATAATAGAAGATATGCCATTTCAAAACTAGTCAAAGAAAGCTAGAGTAGTTATATTAATGTTAGGCAAAATTGACATCTGTCTTAGTCCATTCACACTGCTACAACAAAAATACCAAAGACTGGATGGCCTAAACAACAAACACTTATTTCTCACAATTCCTGAGGCTGGGAAGTCCACAACGAAGGCACCAACAGATTTGGTGTCTGGTGAGAGCCTGTTTCCTTCTTCATAGATGACCATCTTCTCACAGTATCTTCACACAGTGGAAGGGGCAAGGGAGCTCTCTGGGGTCTCCTTTATAAGGGCACTGCTACATTGTGAATTTTTGTGCCCCTCCAGAATTTGTATTTTGAAATTCTAAGGCCCAATGAGATGATATTAGGAGTTGGGGCTTTTCAGAGGTGATTAGGTTATAAGGACAGAGCCTTCAGGAATGGAATTAGTGCCCTTATAAAAGACGCTGAGAGAGATCCCTTATCCCTTCTGCCTTGTGAGGATACAACGAGAAACCAGCTTTTTGCAACCCAGAAGAGGGTCCTTACCAGAACTCGATCATGCTGGCACCTTGATCTTGGTCTTCCAGTCTCCCAAACTGTGAGAAATAAATTTCTATTGTTTACATTCACCCAGACTATGGTATTTCTGTTGTGTAGCATGAATAGACTAAGACAGGCACTAATCACACTCATAAAGGCTCTCCCCTCACAACCTATTCACCTCCCAAAGGCCCCACTTCTAAATGTCATCAAATTGGGAATTATATTTAAACATATAAATTTGAGGAGGAACACAGTAATTCAGTCTAAAGCATTTTGCACCTGGTCCCCCAAAATTCATGTTCTTCTTACATGCAAAATACATTAATTCCATCTCAATAGCCCCCAAAATCTTAAATCATTCTGGCATTAGTTTTAAGGTCTAAGTCCACCTTTTTTTTCCTCTTCCACCATCACTGAGCTACCCAGGAGCCCAAAGGGAGAGCAGTGCAACCCCCGACCCTGCCCAAGCCCACATGGCCATCACACTCAGAAGGGATCCCACCAGGCAAAACCCCATATGCCCCCAGGATCATGCGTCAGGAGACTGGGCTATACTACAAGAAGTTCCTGACTTACCCCTGGATCCTGACCATCATATGGCCAGAGAAATTGAGCACGTGGATCAGGCAAAAGGCCAACAGGAAGCAGGTGAGGCTACAGCTGTGATCTCCTTTGGGTCGACGATCCCTACTCAACAGAGACCAGAGCTGCCCCTCATCTTTCAGCCCTGTTGTCCCGTGAGTTTTCTCAACACCTCAGCAAGTCAAGAAAGGACAGAGCCTGCCAGAACCAAGGATAGAGTGGGAGGAGTCAAGATGGCAGAATAGGGGAACATGGAGGTCACCTCTCCTCACAAGCAAATCAGGAATACATCAACGGAGGGAGAGGACTGGGGTTGGTTGCATGAACACAGACTGAAGAGGGCTAGTGAGCCACAGCTGGCTGGGAGGGAGTCCGGGAAAAAGTCTGGAACTGCTAAGAGGCAAGAGACCATTGATTCACGGTGTGCAAGGAGAGGGGATTCAGAGCACTGCCTAAATGAGCTCCAGAGACAGGCGCAAGCTGCAGCTATCAGTGCAGACACCAGAGAACGGCATGAAACACTAAGGCTGTTCTTGCAACCATGAAGAAACCCGTATGCAAGCACAGGTAACTATCCACACTTCCCCTCCTGGGAGCCTGTGCAGCTTGCCACTGCCAGGGTCCCGTGATACAGGGACAGCTTCCCCGGGAGAACACATGGCATGCATCAGGCTGTTGCAACGTCATGCCTGCCTCTACCGCAACAGGCTCGCCCCGCATTCCTTGCCCCTCCTTTCCCCCAGGCTGAGTAGGCCAGAGCACCCTAATAAGCTGCTACTTTAACCCCGTCCTGTCTGGGCGGGGAACAGACGCCCTTGGGCGGCCTACACTCAGAGGCTGGGGCAAATCCAAAGCTGAAGCCCAGGAGCTGTGCAAACAAAGAAGAGAAAGGGAAATTTCTCCCAGCAGTCTCAGGAGCAGCAGATTAAACCTCCACAATCAACATGATGTACCCTGCATCTGTGGAATACTTGAATAGACAAGGAATCATCCCCAAATTGAGGAAGTGGACTTTGGGAGCAACTGTAGACTTGGGGTTTGCATTCAGTATCTAATATGTTTCTGGTTCTATGGTTATCTTAGCTTAGTATTTAGAGCTTATTATCATTGGTAGGTTTGTTTATTGGTTTGGTTGCTCTCTTCCTTTTCATATATACTTTTTTCTTCCTTTTCTCTTTTTGTGAGTGTGTATATGTATGCTTCTTTATGTGATTTTGCCTGTATAGCTTTGCTTTACCCGTTTATCCTAGGGTTCTGTCTGTCTGTTGATTTTTCTTTTTCTAGGATAGTTTTTATTGCTTGTAATCATTGGTGGATTTCTTTATTGGTTTGGTTGCTCTCTTCTTTCATTCTTTCTTTTTTTCTTTTTTATTACTTTTTAATTTCTGTATTTTTAATAATATTTTTTATTTTATTAACTTTTTTAAAATTTTATTTATTATTTTTGTTTTATCTCCCTTTTCTTCTGAGCCGTGTGGATGACAGGGTCTTGGTGCTCCGGCCAGGTGTAAGGTCTGAGCCTCTGAGGTGGGAGAGCCGAGTTCAGGACATGGGTCCACCAGAGACCTCCTGGCCCTGTGTACTATCAAACAGTGAAAGGTCTCCCGGAGATATCCATCTCAATGTTAAGACCAGGCTCCACTCCATGAACAGCAAGCTACAGGGCTGGATATCCCAAGCCAAATAAATAGCAACAGGAATGCAGCCTCACCCATTAGCAGAGAGGCTGCCTAAAATCATACTAAATTCACAGACACCCCAAAACACGCAAACGGATGCAGTCTTGCCCACCAGAAATACAAGATCTAGCCTCATCCACCAGAACACAGGCACTAGTCCCCTCCACCAGGAAGCCTACACAACCCAGTGAAACAAAATTAGCCACTGGGGTCAGACACCAAAAAAAATGGGAACTACGAACCTGCAGCCTGTGAAAAAGAGACCCCAAACACAGTAAGTTAAGCAAAATGGGAAGACAGAGAAATACACAGCAGATAAAGGAGCAAGGTAAAAACCCACCAGACCAAACAAATGAGAATGAAATAAGGAGTCTACCTAGAAAAGAATTCAGAGTAATGAGAGTAAAGATGATACAAAATCTTGGAAATAGAATGGAGAAAATACAAGAAATGTTTAACAAGGACCTAGAAGAACTAAAAAGCAAACAAACAATAATAAACAACACAATAAATGAAATTAAAAATTCGCTAGAAGGAATCAATAGGAGAATAACTGAGGCAAAAGAACGGATAATTGACCTGGAAGATAAAATAGTGGAAATAAATACCAGAGAGGAGAATAAAGAAAAAAGAATGAAAAGAAATGAAGACAGTCACAGAGACCTCTGGGACAATATTAAACACATGAATATTTGAATTATAGGGGTCCCAGAAGAAGAAGAGAAAAAGAAAGGGACTGAGAAAATATATGAGGAGATTACAGTTGAAAACTACCCTAATATGGGAAAGGAAATAGTCAATCAAGTCCAAAAAAGCAATGAGAGTCCCATACAGGAGAAAACCAAAGAGAAACACGCCAAGGCATATATTAATCAAACTATCAAAATATAAATACAAAAAAAATTAAAAGCAGCAAGGGAAAAGCAACAAAGAGCATAAAAGTGAATCCCCATAAGGTTAATAGCTGATTTCTCAGCAGAAACTCTGCAAGCCAGAAAGGTGTGGCAGGACATATTTAAAGAGATGAAAGGGGAAAACCTGAAACCAAGATTACCCAGCAAGGATATAATTCATATTTGATGAAGAAATCAAAACCTTTACAGACAAGCAAAAGCTAAGAGAATTCAGCACCACCAAACCAGCTTCACAACAAATGCTAAAGGAATTTCTCTAGGCAGGAAACACAAGAAAAGGAAAAGACCTACAATAACAAACCTGAAACAATTAAGAACACGGTAAAAGGAACATACATATGGATAATTACCTTAAATGTAAATGGATTCAATGTTCCAAGCAAAAGACACAGATTGGCTGAATAAACAAACAAAAAAGATGCATAAATATGCTGTCTACAAGAGACCAACTTCAGACCTAGGGACAGATACAGACTGAAAGTGAGAGGATGGAAAAAGATATTCCATGCAAATGGAAATCAAAAGAAAGGTGGAGTAGCAATTCTCAAATCAGAAAAATACTCTTTAAAATACAGACTATTACAAGAGACAAAGAAGGACAGTATATAATGATCAAGGGATCAATCCAAGAACAATATATAAAAACAGTAAATATTCATGCGCCCACAAAGGATCACCTCAATACATAAGGCAAATGCTAACAGCCATTAAAGGGGAAATCGACAGTAACAGAATAATAATGGGGGACTTTAACACCGCACTTTCAAAAATGGACAGATCATCCAGGATAAAAATAAACAAGGAAACACAAGCTTTAAATGATACATTAAACAAGATGGACTTAACTGATATTTATAGGATATTCCATCCAAAAAGAACAGAATACACTTTCTTCCCAAGTGCTAATGGAACATTCTCCAGGATAGAGCATATCTTGAGCCACAAATCAAGCCATGGTAAATTTAGGAAAATTGAAATCTTTTCAAGTATTTTTTCTGACCAAACGTTATGAGACTAGATATAAATTACAGGAGGAAATCCGTAAAAAATACAAACACATGGAGGCTAAAAAATAAATTACTAAATAACCAAGAGATCACTGAAAAAATCAAAGAGGAAATTTTAAAAATACCGAGAAACAAATGATAATGAAAACACGATGACCCAAAACCTATGGGATGCAGCAAAAGCAGTTCTAAGAGGGAAGCTTATAGCAATACAATCCCATCTCCAGAAACAAGAAAAATCTCAAATAAACAACATAACCTTACACCTAAAACAATTAGAGAAAGAAGAAAATAACCACAAGGTTAGCAGAAGGAAAGTAATCATAAAAATCAGACAGAAATAAATGAAAAAGAAATTAATAATACAATAGCAAAGATCAATAAAAGTAAAAGCTGTTCTTTGAGAAGACAAACAAAATTGATAAACCATTAGCCACACTCACCAAGAAATAAAGGGAAAAGACTCAAATCAATAGAAATAGAAATGAAAAAGGAGAAATAAGAACTGACAAGGCAGAAATACAAAGGATCATAAGAGATTGCTACAAGAAACTATATGCCACTAAAATGGACAACCTGGAAGAAACGGACAAATTCTTAGAAAAGCACAACCTTCTGAGACTGAACCAGGAAGAAATAGAAAATATAAACAGGCCAATCACAAGAAGTGAAATTGAAACTGTAATTAAAAATCTTCCAAGAAACAAAAGCCCTGGACCAGAGGGCTTCACAGGTGAATTCTATCAAACACTTAGAGAAGAGCTAACAATTATCCTTCTAAAGCTCTTCCAAAATATAGGAGAGGTTGGAACACACCCAAACTCATTCTACGAGGCCACCATCACACTGATACAAAAACCAAAGATGTGACCAAAAAAGCACACTACAGGCCAATATCACTGATGAACATGGATTCAAAAATCCTCAAAAAATACTAGCAAACAGAATCCAACAGCACAGTAAATGGATCATACACCATGATCAAGTGGGGTTAAACCGAGGAATGCAAGGATTCATCAATATACACAAATCAATCAATGTAAAACACCGTATTAACAAACTGAAGGATTAAAACCATATGATCCTCTCAATAGATGCAGAAAAAGCTTTTGACAAAATTCAACACCTATTTATGATAAAAACCCTCCAGAGAGTAGGCATAGAGGGAACTTACCTCAAGAGAATAAAGGCCATATATGACAAACCCACAGCCAACATCGTTCTCAATGGTGAAAAACTGAAATCAATTCCTCTAAAATCAGGAAGAGGACAAGGGTGCACACTCTCACCACTATTACTCAACATAGTTTTGGAAGTTGTAGTCACAGCAAGCAGAGAAGAAAAAGAAATAAAAGAATCCAAATCAGAAAAGAAGTAGTAAAACTATCACTGTTTGCAGATGACATGATACTCTTCATAGAGAAGTCTAAAGATGCTACCCGAAAACTACTAGAACTAATCAATGAATTTGGTAAAGTGGCAGGATACAAAATTAATGTACAGAAATCTCTTCCATTCCTATACACTAATGATGAAAAATCTGAAAGAGAAATTAAGAAACACTCCCATTTACTATTGCAACAAAAAGAATAAAATACCTTGGAATAAACCTACCTAAGAACACAAAAGACCTGTATGACACTGATGAAAGAAATTAAAGAGGATACAAATAGATGGAGAGATATACCATGTTCCTGGATTGGAAGAATCAACATTGTGAAAATGACTCTACTACCCAAAGCAATCTACAGCTTCAATGCAATCCCTGTCAAATTACCAATGGCATTTTTCACAGAACTAGAACAAACAAATTTCACAATTTGTGTGGAAACACAAAAGACCCTGAAGAGCCAAAGCAATATTGAGAAAGAAAAACAGAGCTGGAGGACTCAGGCTCCAGACTTCAGACTATACTACAAAGCTACAGAAATCAAGACAGGATGGTACTGGCACAAAACCAGAAATACAGATCAATGGAACAGGATAGAAAGTCCAGTGATAATCCCACACACATATGGTCACCTTATCTTTGATAAAGGATGCAGAAATATACAGTGGAGAAATGACAGCCTCTTCAACAAGTTGTGCTTGTAAAACTGGACAGCTACATGTAAAAGAATGAAATTAGAACACTCCCTAACACCATATACAAAAATAAACTCAAAATGGATGAAAGACCTAGTGTAAGGCCAGACACTATAAAATTCTTAGAGGAAAACATAGGCAGAACACTCTATGACATAAATCACAGCAAGATCCTTTTTGACCCACCTCCTAGAGAAATGGAAATAAAAACAAAAATAAACAAATGGGACCTAATGAAACTTAAAAGCTTTTGCATAGCAAAGGAAAACCTAAACAAGATGAAAAGACAACCCTCAGAATGGGAGAAAATTTTTGTAAATGAAGCAAGTGACAAAGGATTAATCTCCAAAATTTACAAGAAGCTCATGCAACTCAATATCAAGAAAACAAAGAACCCAATCCAAACATGGGCAGAAGAGGTAAACAGGCATTTCTCCATAGAATATATACAGATTGCCAACAAACACATGGAAGGATGCTCAGCATCAGTAATCATAGAAATGCAAATCAAAACTACAATGAGGTATCATCTCACACCTGGCAGAATGGCCACCATCAAAATTCTACAAACAATAAATGCTGGAGGCGGTGTGGAGGAATGGGAACCCTCTTGCACTGTTGGTGGGAATGTAAATTGATACAGCCACTATGGAGCAAAATATGGAGGTTCCTTAAAAAAACTGAAAATAGAACTACCATATGACTTTGCAATCCCACTACTGAGCATATACCCTGATAAATCCATAATGCAAAAAGAGTCTTGTACTACAATGTTCATTGCAGCACTATTTACAATTGCCATGGCATTGAAGCAGCCTAAGTATCCACTGACAGATAAATGGATAAAGAAGATGTGGCACATATGTACAATGGATTATTACTCAGCCACAAAAAGAAAGGTAATTGGACTATTTGTAGTGAGGTGGATGGACCTAAAGTATGTCATGCAGTGTGAAGTACGTCAGAAAGAGAAAAATAAATACCACATGCTAACATATATATATGGAATCTAAAAAAAAACCCAAAAAGATTCTGAAGAACCTAGGGTCAGGACAGGAATAAAGACATAGACGTAGAGAAGGGATTTGAGGACACCAGGAGGGGAAAGTGTAATGAGAGAGTGTCATTGACATATATACACTACCAAATGTAAAATAGATAGCTAGTAGGAAGCAACCGCATAGCACAGGGAGACCAGCTTGGTGCTTTGTGACCACCTAGAGGTGTGGGATAGAGAGGTTGGGAGGGAGACACAAGAGAGAGGGGGTATGGGGATATTTGTGTACGTATAGCTGATTCAATTTGCTTTACAGCAGAAACTAACACAACAATGTAAATCAATTACACTCCACTAAAAACGGAGAGATTCCCGCACAGAGGCTCGGCACCGAGCAGCACTCATCAGCCCGAGAGGTTTGTCTGCTCAGCCGCCGGGGCGGGCGGGGGCTGGGAGCTGAGGCTCGGGCTTCGGTGCTAGCTGGGAGGGAGTCTGGGAAAAAGTCTGCAGCTGCCGAAGAGGCAAGAGACTTTTTCTTGCCTCTTTGTTTCGCGGCGCGCAAGGAGAGGGGATTCAGAGCGCGGCCTAAACGAATTCCAGAGATGGGCGCAAGCCGCGGCTGTCAGCGCGGACCCCAGAGACAGGCAAGAGACGCTAAGGCTGCTGCTGCCGCCACCAAGAAGCCTGTGTGCGAGCACAGGTCACTCTCCACACCGCCCCTCCCGGGAGCCGGGGCAGCCCGCCACTGCCAGGCTCCCGTGATCCGGGGACAACTTCCCTGGGAGAACACACGGCACACCTCAGGCTGCTGCAATGTCACGCCGGCCTCTGCCACCGCAGGCTCGCCCCGCATCCGTACCCCTCCCTCCCTCCATCCTGAGTGAGCCAGAGCCCCCGAAGAAGCTGCTCCTTTAACCCCGTTCTGTCTGGGTGGGGAACAGACGCCCTCAGGTGACCTACATGCAGAGGCGGGTCCAAATCCAAAGCTGAACCCTGGGAGCTGTACGAACAAAGAAGAGAAAGGGAAATCTCTCCCAGCAGCCTCAGAAGCAGCGGATTAAAGCTCCACAAACAACTTGATGTGCCTGCATCTGTTGAATACCTGAACAGACAACGAATCATCCCAAATTCAGGAGGTGGACTTTGGGAGCAGGATATATTAATTTTTCCCCTTTTCCTTTTTTTGTGAGTGTATATGTGTATGCTTCTGGGTGAGATTTTGTCTGTATAGCTTTGCTTTCACCATTAGTCCTAGGGTTAGGCCAGTCTGGTTTTTTTGGGGTTTTTTTTTTGTTTTTTTACTTAAAAATTTTTTTTCCTAATAAATGTTTTCTTAATAATTTTTTCCTTACTTTCTATTTTTAGAAATTAAAAAAAATTTTAATAAGTTTTTTCATATTTTTTATATTAAAAAATTAAATATTTTTCTTAATAAATTATTTCTTAATAATTTTTTTCTGATAAAAAATTAATAAATCTATATTTAAAAATTAAAAATAATTTTTTTCTTAATAAATTTTTTCTTAAAATTTGTTTTCTTATTTTTTATTATAATAGCTTTATTTTATTTTATTTTATCCACTTTCTTTCTTTCTTTCTATATTTTTCTCCTTTTTATTCTGAGCCGTGTGGATGAAAGGCTCTTGGTGCTCCAGCCAGGCATCAGGGCTGTGCCTCTGAGGTGGGAGAGCCAACTTCAGGACACTGTCCCACAAGAGACCTCCCAGCTCCATGTAATACCAAACGGCGAAAATCTCTCAGAGATCTCCATCTCAACATCAAGACCCAGCTTCACTCAACAACCAGCAAGCTACAGTGCTGGACACCCTATGCCAAACAACTAGCAAGACAGGAACACAGCCCCATCCGTTAGCAGAGTGGCCGCCTAAAATCATAACAAGGCCACAGACACACCAAAACACACCACCAGACATGGACGTGCCCACCAGAAAGACAAGATCCAAACTCATCCACCAGAACACAGGCACTAGTTCCCTCCACCAGGAAGCCTACACAACCCACTGAACGAACCTTAGCCACTAGGAACAGATACCAAAAACAACGGGAACTATGAACCTGCAGCCTGTGAAAAGGAGACCCCAAACACAGTAAGATAAGCAAAATGAGAAGACCAAAAAACACACAGCAGGTGAAGGGGCAGGGTCAAAACACACCAGACCTAACAAATGGAAATAAAGAGGAAATAGGCAGTCTACCTGAAAAAGAATTCAGAATAATGGTAGTAAAGATGATCCAAAATCTTGGAAATAGAATAGACAAAATGCAAGAAACATTTAACAAGGATGTAGAAGAACTAAAGAGGAACCAAGCAACGATGAAAAACACAATAAATGAAATTAAAAATACTCTAGACGGGATCAATAGAGAATAACTGAGGCAGAAGAACGGATAAGTGACCTGGAAGATAAAATAGTGGAAATAACCACTGCAGAGCAGAATAAAGAAAAAAGAATGAAAAGAACTGAGGACAGTCTCAGAGACCTCTGGGACAACATTAAACGCACCAACATTCGAATTATAGGGATCCCAGAAGAAGAAGAGAAAAGGAAAGGGACTGAGAAAATATTTGAAGAGATTATAGTTGAAAACTTCCCTAATATGGGAAAGGAAATAGTTAATCAAGTCCTGGAAGCACAGAGAGTCCCATACAGGATAAATCCAAGGAGAAACACGCCAAGACACATATTAATCAAACTATCAAAAATTAAATATAAAGAAAACATATTAAAAGCAGCAAGGGAAAAAACACAAATAACACACAAGGGAATCCACATAAGGTTAACAGCTGAACTTTCAGCAGAAACCTTGCAAGCCAGAAGGGAGTGGCAGGATATACTTAAAGTAATGAAGGAGAAAAACCTACAACCAAGATTACTCTACCCAGCGAGGATCTCATTCAGATTTGATGGAGAAATTAAAACCTTTACAGACAAGCAAAAGCTGAGAGAGTTCAGCACCACCAAACCAGCTTTACAACAAATGTTAAAGGAACTTCTCTAGGCAAGAAACACAAGAGAAGGAAAACACCTACAATAACAAACCCAAAATATTTAAGAAAATGGGAATAATAACATACATATCGATAATTACCTTAAATGTAAATGGATTAACTGCTCCCACCAAAAGACACAGACTGGCTGAATGGATACAAAAACAAGACCCGTATATATGCTGTCTACAAGAGACCCACTTCAGACCTAGAGACACATACAGACTGAAAGTGAGGGGATGGAAAAAGATATTCCATGCAAATGGAAATCAAAAGAAAGCTGGAGTAGCAATTCTCATATCAGACAAAATAGACTTTAAAATAAAGATTATTACAAGAGACAAAGAAGGACACTATATAATGATCAAGGGATCGATCCAAGAGGAAGATATAACAATTGTAAATATTTATGCACCCAACATAGGAGCACCTCAATACATAAGGCAAATACTAACAGCCATAAAAGGGGAAATCGACAGTAACACAATCATAGTAGGGGACTTTAACACCCCACTTTAACCAATGGACAGATCATCCAAAATGAAAATAAATAAGGAAACACAAGCTTTAAATGATACATTAAACAAGATGGACTTAATTGATATTTATAGGACATTCCACCCCAAAACAACAGAATACACATTTTTCTCAAGTGCTCATGGAACATTCTCCAGGATAGATCATATCTTGGGTCACAAATCAAGCCTTGGTAAATTTAAGAAAGTTGAAATCGTATCAAGTATGTTTTCTGACCACAACGCTATGAGACTAGATATCAATTACAGGAAAAGATCTGTAAGAAATACAAACACATAGAGGCTACACAATACACTAGTTAATAACGAAGGGATCACTGAAGAAATCAAAGGGGAAATCAAAAAATACCTAGAAACAAATGACAATGGAGACACGATGACCCAAAACCTATGGGATGCAGCCAAAGCAGTTCTATGAGGGAAGTTTATAGCAATGCAAGCCTACCTCAAGAAACAGGAAACATCTCGAATAAACAACCTAACCTTGCACCTAAAGCAATTAGAGAAAGAAGAGCAAAAAAAACCCAAAGCTAGCAGAAGGAAAGAAATCATAAAGATCAGATCAGAAATAAATGAAAAAGAAATGAAGGAAGCAATAGCAAAAATCAATGAAACTAAAAGCTGGTTCTTCGAGAAGATAAAAAAAATTGATAAACCATTAGCCAGACTCATCAAGAGAAAAAGGGAGAAGACTCAAATCAATAGAATTAGAAATGAAAAAGGAGAAGTAACCACTGACAATGCAGAAATACAAACGATCATGAGAGATTACTACAAGCAACTCTATGCAAATACAATGGACAACCTGGAAGAAATGGACAGATTCTTAGAAATGCACGACCTGCCGAGACTAAACCAGGAAGAAATAGAAAATATGAACAGACCAATCACAAGCACTGAAATTGAAACTGTGATTAAAAACCTTCCAACAAACAAAAGCCCAGGACCAGATGGCTTCACAGTCGAATTCTATCAAACATTTAGAGACGAGCTAACACCTATCCTTCTCAAACTCTTCCAAAATATTGCAGAGGGAGGAACATTCCCAAACTCATTCTACGAGGCCACCATCACCCTGATACTAAAACCAGAAAAAGATGTCACAAAGAAAGAAAACTACAGGCCAATATCACTGATGAACATAGATGCAAAAATCCTCAACAAAATACTAGCAAACAGAATCCAACAGCACATTAAAAGGATCATATACCATGATCAAGTGGGGTTTATTCCTGGAATGCAAGGATTCTTCAATATACGCAAATCAACCAACGTGATACATCATATTAACAAATTGAAGGAGAAAAACCATATGATCATCTCAATAGATGCAGAGAAAGCTTTCGACAAAATTCAACACCCATTTATGATAAAAGCCCTGCAGAAAGTAGGCATAGAGGGAACTTTCCTCAACATAATAAAGGCCATATATGACAAACCCACAGCCAACATTGTCCTCAATGGTGAAAAACTGAAACCATTTCCACTAAGATCAGGAACAAGACAAGGTTGCCCACTCTCACCACTATTATTCAACATAGATTTGGAAGTGTTAGCCACAGTAATCAGAGAAGAAAAAGAAATAAAAGGAATCCAAATCGGAAAAGAAGATGTAAAGCTGTCACTGTTTGCAGATGACATGATACTATACATAGAGAATCCTAAAGATGCTACCAGAATACTCCTAGAGCTAATCAATAAATTCGGTAACTTAGCAGGACACAAAATTAATGCACAGAAATCTCTTGCATTCCTAAACACTAATGATGAAAAATCTGAAAGTGAAATTAAGAAAACACTCCCGTTTACCATTGCAACAAAAAGAATAAAATATCTAGGAATAAACCTACCTAAGGACACAAAAGACCTGTATGCAGAAAATTATAGGACACTGATGAAAGAAATTAAAGATGATACAAATAGATGGAGAGATATCCCATGTTCTTGGATTGGAAGAATCAACACTGTGAAAACGACTCTATTTCCCAAAGCAATCTACATATTTAAAGCAATCCCTATCAAACTGCCGCTAGCATTTTTCAGAGAAGTAGAACCAAAAATTTCACAAATTGTATGGAGACACAAAAGACCCCAAATAGCCAAAGCAATCTTGAGAACGAAAAATGGAGCTGGAGGAATCAGACTCCCTGACTTCAGACTATATTACAAAGCTTCAGTAATCAAGACAGTTTGGTACTGGCACAAAAACAGAAATATAGATCAATGGAACACGATAGAAAGCCCAGAGATAAACCCACGCACATATGGTCACCTTATCTTCGATAAAGGAGGCAAGCATATACAGTGGAGAAAAGACAGCCTCTTCAATAAGTGGTGCTGGGAAAATTGGACAGGTACATGTAAAAGTATGAAATTAGAACACTCCCTGACACCATACACAAAAGTAAGCTCAAAATGGATTAAAGACCTATATATAAGGCCAGACACTATAAAACTCTTAGAGGAAAACATAGGCAGAACACTCTATGACATAAATCACAGCAAGGTCCTTTTTGACCCACCTCCTAGAGGAATGGAAATAAAAACAAAAATAAACAAATGGGACCTAATGAAACTTAAAAGCTTTTGCACAGCAAAGGAAACCATAAACAAGACCAAAAGACAACTCTTAGAATGGGAGAAAATATTTGCAAATGAAGCAACTGACAAAGGATTAATCTCCAAGATTTACAAGCAGCTCATGCAGCTCAATAACAAAAAAGCAAACAACCCAATCCAAAAATGGGCAGAAGACCTAAATAGACATTTCTCCAAAGAAGATATACAGATGGCCAACAGACACATGAAAGAATGCTCAACATCATTAATCATTAGAGAAATGCAAATCAAAACTACAATGAGGTATCATCTCACACAGGTCAGAATGGCCATCATCAAAAAATCTAGAAACAATAAATGCTGGAGAGGGTGTGGAGGAAAGGGAACACTCTTGCACTGTTGGTGAGAATGTAAATTGATACAGCCACTATGGAGAACAGTATGGATATTCCTTAAAAAACTACAAATAGAACTACCATACGACCCAGCAATCCCATTACTGGGCATATACCCTGAGAAAACCATAATTCAAAAATAGTCATGTACCAAAATGTTCATTCCAGCTCTATGTACAATAGCCAGGACATGGAAGCAACCTAAATGTCCATCGACAGATGAATGGATAAAGAAGATGTGGCACATATATACAATGGAATATTACTCAGCCATAAAAAGAAATGAAATGGAGGTATTTGTAATGAGGTGGATGGAGTTAGAGTCTGTCATACAGAGTGAAGTAAGTCAGAAAGAGAAAAACAAATACCATATGCTACCACATATATATGGAATCTAAGGGAAAAAAAAAAGGTCATGAAGAACCTAGTGGCAAGATGGGAATAAAGACACAGACCTACTAGAGAATGGACTTGAGGATATGGGGAGTGGGAGGGGTGCGATGTGACAGGGTGAGAGAGTGTCATGGACATATATACACTACCAAACGTAAAGTAGATAGCTAGTGGGAAGCAGCCGCATAGCACAGGGAGATCAGCTCGGTGCTTTGTGACCACCTAGAGGGATGGGATAAGGAGGGTGGGAGGGAGGGAGATGCAAGAGGGAAGAGATATGGGAACATATGTATATGTATAACTGATTCACTTTGTTATAAAGCAGAAACTAACACACCATTGTAAAGCAATTATACTTCAATAAAGATGTTTAAAAAAATAAAAAATAAATTATACTCCATTAAAGATGTTAAAAAAAATAAAAAAAAGAGAACTACCCAGGTGAGCATAGTCAAAACTGACCATCCACAGCATTGTGATCAAATAAGTGTTCATTGTTATAAGCAAAAAAAAAAAAAAAAAAACCCACAGATACGTTGAGGCTAAACAATATGTTACTAAATAATCAATGGATCACTGAAGAAATCAAAGAGGAAATCAAAAAATACATAGAGAAAAATGACAATGAAAATGCAAAAACCGAAGCCTATGGGACACAGGAAAAGCAGTTCTTAGAGGGAAGTTTATAGCAATACAATCCTACCTCAAGAAACAAGAAAAATCTCAAATAAACAATCTAACCTTACCCCTAAAAGGACTAGAGAAAAAAGAACAAGCCAAACCCATAACCAGTAGAAGGAAAGAAGTCATAAATATCAGAGCAGAAATAAATGTAATAGAGTTGAAGAAAACAATAGCAAAGATCAATGAAACTAAAAGTTGGTTCTTTCAGAAGATAAGCAAAATTGATAAACTTTTAGCCAGATTCATCTAGAAAAAAAGGGAGAGGGCTCAAATCAATAAAATTAGAAATGAAAAAGGAGAAGTTACAACGGACACCACCGAAATTCAGAGGATCATAAGAGACTACTATTAACAACTATATGGCAATAAAATGGACAACCTAGAAAAAAATGGATAAATCCTTAGAAAGATAAAACCTTCTAAGGCTGAACCAGGAAGAAACACCAAATATGAACAGACTAATCACAAATACTGAAATTGAAATTCTGATTAAAAATCTTCCAACAAACAAAAGTGCAGGGCCACATGGCTTCATAGGCAAATTCTATCAAACATTTAGAGAAGAGTTAATACCTACCCTTCAGAAACTCTTCCAAAAAAATTGCAGAGGAAGGAACACTCCCAAGCTCATTCTATGAGGCCACCATCACCCTGATACCAAAGCACACAAAGATACCACAAAAAGTAGAAAATTACCTTGAAGGGAGCAAGGTGCCCACCCCACGGGAGAGAAGAGCATGTCAACAGTTAAGATTGAGTGATTATTGTAATAATAAAAATAACAATACCATCAGCATTAACCTCGCAGTTACTCTGTGTCAGACACTGGCTGATCATTTTACATGAACTGTACTTTTCTCACACCAACTGCACCATGTAAATTCAACTTTTATCTCCAGTGTACAGGTGGGCAAACTGAGGCCCTGAGTGTCCATGTTTTCATCAGTCCTGAGCCCAGTCCTTTGCAGAGGCCTTCCTGATCTTCCTCTCCCTCCTTCTCCTCATTACTAGGCCCAGTATCTTGATCTCACAGTGGCCTCTGCCCTCTGTCCTGAGCTCTCAGCCCTCAGCCTGGCTGTTACTGGACCACATCCTACAACCTCCCCACTTCCCGTTCTGGATGTCTGTGGTGCAGGGTGAGCCCAGGTCCAAACCTGAGCAGCCTGCTAAGTTAAAGCAGCCTTTTCCTTTCATCCATGGAAGGCTGACTGAAGCCTTGGCCCCATGGGAGGTCTTGGTGTCACCAGGCACTGCTCAGCCACGCACTGTCCACGTTACAGCGATACCTGCCTTCGCCAGCAGGGGCGTCTCATCTCCAAGTCTGGGAAGGCTTCAAAAAAGACAGAGGAGAGACAGAGGCTTTCACATTCACACCTGAGACGGTCACAGGCCTCTGGGTGCGTGAGCCCCAGGCCTGGGTGTCCCTCGGAGGCTCCCTCTCTGTGTGTGGGCAGCTGGGGGTACCTAGGGTCAGCTCTGCCTGTTCCTCCTGGAGGACCCTGGTCTAAGTTCAGGGTCTTCTGTTAGTGCCTTCCTCTCCCTCCTGCTCTACTGCCTCCTACCAGAAGCTCATTTCCAGGGCTAAAGGGAAGTTGTCATAGTTTTAATCTTCTTTTTCTCATTGAAAGCTTGCATCATATGCTTTTTTTCACCAAGACAGACTGGCTCTGCAGCCTGGATCCTGGGGCAGGTTTGGCTATAGCCAGAAGGCACAGCCACGGATGCTGAAGGCACTGGGGGAAGCCCCAACAGAGCCTGGGGTTTAGGAAAAGGCCCCCAAGTCCCCATTCAGATCCTGGCCAGCCGCCAGCTCTGCCTCCACCTAGTCCCCTCCCTGGGCCTGAATGCTGGTCTAGAACCCCTGGCTGGGGTGAGTGGAGCACCAGGGCTGCTTGTCTGGGGAGACACAGGCCTGGAGGGAGAAGCAGCAGAAAAGCTCCGTGTGGCTTCAGGGGATGCGCTGCTGCAGGGCGAGGACCACAACCCACAACCTGCCTGCTGACCTGCTGTGGGGCTGCAGACCCAGCCCCTGCCCTCTCTGGGCCTGTCTCCTCACCTACACAGCAGGCACTATTACACTCCCAGTGTAATGCAGGGAGTGCTCATGAATGGAGGGTGATCTGTAGAGATGAGAGAGCAGATTTGCCCAAGAGGAGGAAGAGAAGGGGGTCAGAACTGGTGGGGCAGGACTGAAGTGGCCGCCTCAGGCCTGGCCCAGGGCTGCCTTCCTGGAAGTGCTCGGGGCAGGCAGGCAGGTGCAGAAGCTCTGAGATCAGAACCCTGGGCCAGGACCCGTTGAGGCCCTCTCCGGAGTGCTCTGGGGCAGCCAGCAGCCTGTGTCACAGGCTCCTTCCTGTTTCTCCTTATCTCTGCCCTCGGGAGCCCCAAGATGAGCTCAGTGAGCTCCCTGCCCTAAAGGTTACTGAGACCCATCTGCAGTCTCAGGGACATGAGCCATCACCACAACAGCCCCTGGTGAGCACTCGTGTAACTTATCCAAACAGTGGCTCACAGGTTTTGAAGTGATTTTGATAATGTGCCATCATCTATTATAGCCAGAGTGTATTCAGTCATTCCCTATTGGGTGGTTAGGTAGTGTTTGATTTACTTTTTTGCCATCTTATACTAGCTGTGGTGAGCGTTCCTGCACATGCATGTAAACCTGGGAGAGATACAGGAATGTTCATGTAGTAAAACTATTTTTAATAGTAAAAAACCTGGAAACAAGCCAATTATACATCAATAGGAAATGCATAAATAAGTTGTGTTATATGGATACCATGGAATACTACACAATTATGAGATGGAATGAACTAAACCACACAGACAAAATGTTAAGTGAAAGAAGTCAGATACGAGAGGACATAACTTAGGATTCCCTTTATATGTAGCTCAAAAGAAAACAGAACTGCTGTTTAGGCATAGGTACACCTGTGTTAAAACAGTCTTACAGAAAGCAAGGCTTCTCACCTGCTTGATTGATAAAGTCTTAAAAATTTATTTAAAAAATAATCATACAGGGATTTCCATGGTGGTGCAGTGGTTAAGAATCGGCCTGCCAACGCAGGGGACACGGGTTCGAGCCCTGGTCCAGGAAGATCCCACATGCCACGGAGCAACTAAGCCCGCGTGCCACAACTACTGAGCCCGTGCTCTAGAGCCCATGCTCTGCAACAAGAGAAGCCACCGCAGTGAGAAGCCCGTGCACCGCACTGGGTCTTTGTTGCTGTGCGGGCTTTCTCTAGTTGCGCTCGCCAATGCAGCCAAAAATAAATAAACAAATTAATTAATTAAGTTAAAAAAATCATACAGTAAAATTGACCTTGGGGGTTCTGTGAGTTTTAACCCATGTGTGGATTCATGTAACCACCACCACACTCAGGATACATGACTGTCCCATCACCCTACAGAACTCCCTTGTGCTGTCCCTTCATAGTCACACCTTCACACACAAATATGACCAATTGATATTTTACAAAGGTGTATCTATCCCTTTGCCAATACTACACTGTCTTGATTATCGTAGCTTTATAGTAATTCTTAAAATCCATGTTAGTCCTCCAATTTTGTTCCTCCTTTCAAAATTATTTGGACAGTTGTAGTTCCTTTGTTTTTTCACATACATTTTATTCTTTTTTTTTTTAATTAAAAAAAATTTTTTTTGGCTGCCCTGCTCGGCTTGCAGTATCTTAGTTCCCCAATCAAGGATTGAACCTGGGCCCTCAGCAGTGAAAGAGCAGAGTCCTAACCACTGGACTGCCAGGGAATGTCCTCCACATACATTTTAGAATCAATTATTCTGTATTTACAAAAAAATTCCTACTGGGATTTTGATTGGAATTGCATTAAATCTAAAGATCAATTCGGGGACAATTGATGTCTTAACTACATTGAATCTGTCAACCCATGAACACTATATTCATTTATTTAGGTCTTCTTTCATTTCTTTCATCAGCTTCTTGTAGTTTTCGACATCCACAGAGCCTGTACACGTTTTGTTAGATTTTTTGAGGAGCTGTTGCAAAACAGTATTGCGTGTATGTTTTTAAATTTTGGTTTTGACTGTCCATTGCTAGTATAAAGAAATAAGCTTGATTTTTGTGTGTTGAACTTATATTCTGCAATGTTGCTAAATTTACTTATTAGCTCTAATATGTTTTTAATTAATTAATTAATTTTTGGCTGCGTTGGGTCTTCGTTGCTGCACGCGGGCTTTCTCTAGTTGTGGCGAGCGGGGGCTACTCTTCATTGTGGTGCGTGGGTTTCTCACTGCGGTGGCTTCTCTTGCTGTGGAGCACGGGCTCTAGGTGCACGGGCTTCAGTAGTTGTGGCCCATGGGCTCAGTAGTTGTGGCATGTGGGCTCTAGAGCACAGGCTCGGTAGTTGTGGTGCATGGGCTTAGTTGCTTCTCAGCATGTAGGATCTTCCCGGACCAGGGCTCGAACCCGTGTCCCCTGCATTGGCAGGAGGATTCTTAACCACTGTGCCACCAGGGAAGCCCTCTTCTTATTTTTAATCCCTATAACTCTTTCACTTCTGGTTTTCTGAAGGAAAAATTATATATGTTTTGTATAAAAATTATAGATGTTTTAGTATTTTCCCACAGGTCTGTTTATTTTTTTCGATCTCTTTTTTTCTGAGTTGTTCAGATTGACTAATTTCTATTGATCTATCTTCAAGTTCACTATTTTCTCATCCCCATTCTGCTATTGAATCCATGCAGTGAGAGTTTTATTTGGTTATCATATTTTTCACTTCTAAAATTTCCATTTGTTTCTTGAAACATTCCCTCTCTCTCTCTCTCTCTTTGCCAGGACTTCCTATCTTTACATTTATTTCAGAAGTGTTCATGACTGATTTGCTTATGTATTTTTTTTTTTAACAATAGCTGCTTTAAAGACGTTGTCAGATAATCCTGGCATCTTAGTCTTTTCTGCATTGGTGTCTATTGATTGTCTTTCCCATGTGAGCTCAGATTTTCCTGTTTTTCATATTTTGAGCAATTTTTTCACTTAAAAATTTTAATACAATTTTAAAGGTTATTTTCCATTTACAGTTATTACAAAATATTGGTCATATTCCCTGTGTTGTACAATACATTCTTGAGCCTATCTTGCACCCTATAGTTTGTACCTCTCACTCCTCCACCCCTATATTGCCCCTCCTCCGACTGGTAACCACTAGTTTGTTCTCTGTATCTGTGAGTCTGCTCCTTTTTTGTCGTATTCACTAGTTCGTTGCATTTTTTAGATTCCACATATGAGTGATATCATACAGTATTTCTCTCTGTCTGACTTATTTCACTTAGCATAATGCCCTCCAAGTCCATCCATGTTGCTGCATTCCTTTTTATGGCTAAGCAGTATCCCACTGTATATATATCTCACATCCTCTTTATCCATTCATCTGTTGGGGGACACTTCGGTTGCTTCCATGTCTTGGCAATTGCACACAGTGCTGCTATGAACACTGGTGTGCATGTATCTTTTCCAATTAATGTGTTTGTTTCTTTTGGGTATATACCCAGGAGTGGAATTGCTGGGTCATATGGTAGTTCTATTTTTAGTTTTTTGAGTATTCTGAGTAATTTTGAATCATATGCTGGACATTTTGCATATTAGGTTCTGAGACCTGGTCTTATGCAAATCCTATGGAGTATATTGTCATTTCGGTTTTAGCAGGCATTCTACTCATTTCACAGGCAGCGAAACGGAAAACGGTGGGCCACAAAGGGGAGAGGGGCAGTTGAAAGTTGCGAGAGGCTTGGGGGCGTTACTTGAGGTATCTGAACCCTGGAGGGACCGGAACTGCAAACGAGTACAGATCCGGGAGTTCTCTGGGGGGTCCCGTGGAGGGGCGGGGAAACCCGCCCACGCGGCACGTGCGAGACGCAGTGCGCATGCTCAGGGCTGCACGCCTTCCCGTCGGCCCTTGTGCGGCGTGTGCAACGTGGTCGGGGTGCGGAGTTGCGCACATCGCTTTTTAGCGTCTCCGTTCTTTCTGCCTGGCTGAGACTCACCAGGTAGGTCCACAGGTCTGTCGTGCGTGGAGTTTAAGCGTGCGTGCGTGTGAGGGGGAGCCAGCGGGCTTCGGGCGGGTCAGGCGGTGCGATTTATGGCCTCTGAGGAGGAAGGCCCTCGAGGTCGTCGTCCTTCTCGCCACAGGCGTCACGGCCACCATAGCTCTCGTCCTGGTGGCAGGAAAGGGAGGGCGGTGGGCGGTGGAGGTCAGGGGGGTCAGATGAAGGTAGAGCGAGTCATGGCGGCGTTATTTGCGGTATCTGGGTCCTGGAGGCCCTGGAACTGCAGACAGAGCACAGAATCCGGAGTCGGCAATGGGGCCCGGGACATCGGGGCGGGGCGGGAGGTAAAGGAAAGGCCTGGAAAACCTAGGACCGCTGTGGGGTTGTAACTGCATCCCGAGATTTGTAGTGCCCCGAACAGGGTGCCAAGGAAGGAGAGTGCCTCATAAGAGTCCTTACTGCAGCCGCTCAACTCTGCAAGTGCAAAAATAGCTGTAGACAATATGTGAACGAGTGAGTGTGGCTTTGTGTTCCAATAAAATTTTATTGGGGTGGGGGGAAGGGCTTGGCAAACGAGAGCGTGACGAAAGCAATAGTCACTCAAGTTTTAAATTTCCAGTAGTATTTCACTAAATGTCTCCATAATGGTGAATCAAGTTGTGAATCCAAAACTCATCAAAAATGTGTTCTTGTCTTTTACCATGTGTTTTAAGGTGATTTTTCTGTCAGCTTGGCCATGACATAAACAATTGCTTTTGCAAGTTGCCAGATTTGGTGTGATTGGAAAGCACACACAATTAAATTACCTTGAGACTTATTTTGAAAATGTGTTCAATATTACAAAAATAGTATACATCATCATTTGGCCACAGAAGTGTTCAAATATAATTATCCTCTTAAGTGCATTTTCCAAATGACAATATTCTGTTTTCAGTGGGAAATATGAGTCGGAGAATAAAGTCAACATACAGACCTAAAGAAAGAGGTTATGATCAAGGCTTTCCCAGGGCAGTTGCGCCTGTGGTTGTAAGTGTTTTAACATTTGATGTTTTTTATTAGTAGAAATTAATTTTTGTGAAAATGTTGTTGAACTAATATAGATACAGTGATGAAGGTCTTCCATGTGATAAGGAACATTGAGCCAGGAGGATTACATTCTGGTGTTGCCTGGATGAATGCTGTTATGTTCCTGGGGAATTTGACTGATGACTTCCTTCTCATGCTTATTAACAGATTGCACACAGCCATCCCGACATAGATTAAAATAGCTTCCAAAGTCCTTGTGGGTAACTGTTTTCTTGGAGTAGTCTCTCTGTGGGTAGAGTAACTTTATTAAGAATAAGTATGCTGGGAACTCGAGGCTTTTTAGGGCATGAGCCACCTTGTCTCCTTGCATGGCCTTGCAATACAACTTTCTCTGCTCCAAAAAAAAAAAAATAAATAAGTGTACTGAATAGTATTGGAAAAATGTCTTTAGATTTATTTATGATCAAATGTATCTTTGTATTTTGTATATTTATATTGTTGACGTGTGTTAGTAACAAAACTTTTCATTTGCACACACACACCCATAGTTCCAGCAGCCCCGTGATAAGCAGCCTCAACGAGAGAAGCCACTAACTGAAACTCAGGACATTACACCTGGTCAAGAGAAAAAGGATGAAGGAGCATCTTCAGTTCAAGGTGAAGGGAAAAGGAAGAAGAATGCCTGTTGGGTGTGTGTATGTGTGTGTGTGTATGGGATGTCTCACGCATTATGATATACCAGTAAGAGAAGGAAAGAAAACAATAGAAAGGGATCTCAAACATGGCCTGAAAATTGGCTGGAGAAGTGAAGAGAGTATAATTTGCAGCTTAGGGCAATCCCTCACTATAATAAATTTTCCCCATTTTATGAATGAGAAAATTGAGGCTAAAGGATTGGGTTTATCAAAGAGCACTTGGCTTTTGAATACAAAATCTGTATTTCACTCCAAAGTTTGTGTCTTCCTACCATGAATGTTGCTGTAAAAAAGGTGAATGATTTTGCTCAAAACTCAAATGTCTGTACTGTAATGTAGCTCAGTATTGCCCCAGTTCAATGTAGTAGGATAGAGGCTCCAGAAATGAGTCATGCATGATGGCCATTGTTTCTGTAATTGATATTTTTACATGGTAAGTTTGATGAAAGCTGGGTAGTTCAGGATACTGGCATACAGGTAGCTGGTTTAGTATGATTTTTTTAAAGTGGTTTTCAAAAGGTGGTTAAATCCTTCTATGGTTAGGAAAATCAAAAGATTAATTATTCTAAGATTAACATGAGACAGACATTATTTCTCCTGGATATATATAGTATTTTGAAGCAAAACATTTACATAACTCAGGCCACTATTAAAGGTTTGTAGAATATGACTGGCAACAATGCCCTTTCATTTCTTTCTACCCCATTTCCTTTATTCTCATTGTATATTTGACTGTTATTCATAAATAATTTTACTGTTATTTTGGTTATTTTTTTTATTTAAAAGTAAAATAATTTTACTTTGTTTTACATGGGATTTATTTATGGAAAGTTACATATAGGACCTTTGGACCTAAATATAACTTTTGTTTATTTTAACAAAGTAAGTTTCTGGCTACCCCAGTAGAGGGTGGGTGTCACACTATAAGATTTGTCATGGGCCTGCAAATCCACTGAGCTAACCCTTCAGAAGATTACATTTTAATTGTAATTGAAATCCTATACATGGTATAGACTTCAGGCTTTGTAAATAGCTGATGCTCACTGCTTTTAGTACACTATAGCAAAATACAGAAATTATACATTTATTATGGTTTATTCTTAGACCATTTAAAATAAAGGTTTCATAATACAGGAAAACAAATATGTAAAGTCCATTCCTAGTTTCTGCTAATGATGCAAAAATAACCCCTTACTGAGCTGTACACTTAAAAATGGTTAAGATGGTAAGTTTTATGTTAACGTGTTTTTAAACAAAAAAAATTTTGTTTTTTGGCCGTGTGGCTTGTGGGATCTTAGTTCTCTGACCAGGGATTGAACCTGGGCTCTCGGCAGTGAAAGCACAGAGTCCTAACTACTGGACCACCAGGGAATTCACTGTTAGGTGTTTTTTTTTTTTTTTTTTTGTTACGTGTTTTTAAACCACAGTTAAAAATAAGATAACTCTTGTCTTCCTGAAGTACAATGTAGTTGTCATGTATTCTCTTTAATTTTTACTTTATATTTCTAAAAACATAAAATTTACAGAAAATTTGGAAGAATAGTACAATTAACTCATATACTTTTCACCTAGATTCACCGATTGTTAATAGTTCTTACCACATTGGTTTCATATCCTCTTCCCTTCCCCCCTATATATATACACACACACACATACACACTTACTGATATGTTTGCTATTATTACTACTGAGTCATTTAGATAAAGGTTCAACTATTATGATCCTTTACCCTAAGTACATTAGTGTATATGTAGCCTGAGAACAAAGAAAAAGTCATTCTCTTGGCTAATCACTGTACAATTATCAAAATCAGGAAATTTGACAATGAGACTATGCAATCGTTAAATACACAGTGTATATTCAAATTTCCCCAGTTGTCCCGATAATTTCCTTTATAGAATTTTTTTTGATCCAGAGTTCAGTCCAGGATCATGCATTGCATTTAGTTGTCAAGTCTGTTTAGTTTTCTGGCATTCATGACACTGACGTTTTTGAAGAGGACATACCAGTTGGTTTGCAAAATGTTAATCAGTTTGAGGTATTTTTTAAGACTTTTTCCCCACTCAACATTTATTGTTGTCTGCTCATGCCATGTAATATGCTAAGTACTAATAAGAGACATGGTTTCAACCTTGAGCTCACAATCTAGTCGGAGAGACCCAAACAAATCACTGATAAGTACAGTCACAAGTACAATATGGATAAGTACAAAGGGAGCGCCTAATTTGTCTGAGGGCAGTCTTGGGAAAGGAAGAGGGTAATAAAACCCTGTTTTCCTAGTTTCTGGTAACAGACTCCTGAAATAATGCTCTTGTGATTCTCATGCATCACATTTATTACCACACTAGCCTAAGGCTTTTACTTCACAACACTGAAGGAGTGAATATTATCATTCCCTTATTCATATCTCAAGTTTTACTTCCTAAATTGATAAACTTTTTATTTGCAAGGGCTTGCCCTGGAAGCTAATCAACAGGAACTGGCTCAGCCAAAGACTGGGTGTGGGTGTGGAGGTGGTTCTGATGTCAAGGGGAAGAGACTGCCAAATCCAGAGCCCATTGAAGAGCCGGAAGCAGGTATGTTATCTATTAAGCATGCAAATTATAGGGTGTCAGTTTTCCACAATATTATATTTTTAATAATATAAAGATAACATTACTGTTGCTTTAATAACAGAGTTCACATATAAAGATGATTTGAAATGTAGTTCAGACCTTAACTATCAGGTATAGAAACAAATTGGGTCAAAGCCATATTGAATTATAGAATGAAAGCATTTTCTTACTTTTAAGTATAAGCCCTTTAACCAACAGTTAATAATTGTCAGATGCTTTTATAGAGATCTGCATTTAACAAATGTGTAATGCATTTGTAACACACATCAGTTTGTATGAAATATGCTGAAGCGCTGAAGTAGGTTCTAGTACCAGCTCTAACATAATTTGTGTGACTCCGGGCAAATCCCTTAACTTCTAAACCCATCTTTGCTCTTATAAAAATAGTGACTTCAAATCAGATATTTAAAAATTATTTTCAATTCTCATTTTTACTTACTCTGGTTCTGTTGCATAGAATACAAAGATAAGCTGCTTTATGTGATTTTGTTTATCATAAATCGTCAAATCCTGACCTGAGTCAAATTACATTTGAATTGAGGTTTCATCACTACTAAGAAAATGAACTAACACTTTGCTTGATATTTGTTTTTCTGTTGGAGTTCTGAATGCCTGTCCTCAGATTCTGTTGAATTCTGAATTCTCTGGCTCTTAAAGAACAATTCCATTTTATTTTTTCTTCCAGCTTCATTGGTGTATAATTGACAAAAATGTGAACAATTGCATTTTAAATCCTTCCTCGAATGAAGCCTCAGATGACTGAATAATAAAATATCAAGAGACAGTCTCGTTTCTGGTCTCTGTGGCTGATCAAGTAGAGAGTGCATGTAGTCAGTGATGCTCAAGGTGACTGTTAGTAAGATACCTGTGCTGAGCACGCTCCCTGTCCCCACAGTCAGTCTTAGTGAGCTACTGTTCCTAATAACATGTGGACAGCATGATACAATCACCTCTAACCATGTCAAATGCATGAAGATTTTGCACCTTGAGGCATCAAATTGCTAAGACTGAATTTCAAAGACCATAACTGAAGTACTTCCTGAGTAATCAGTTTAAGTGTGTTTTACATGTGTGTTTTCCAAATTACTGACCATTAATCACACAGCTTCTGAATTTAAAGGAAGCACTTGATGTTTAGAGAAGGAATTACCCTGCATTAGTGTTCTAAATATTTTCACTTTACATTCCTGGCCCATTCCAGACTCTTTACGTTAAAAGATAGTTTTCAGGCTACTTTCAGGAACCTATTGAACATGGCTAAAATATACTCATAGGAAGATCATAGCCTTAAATATATATGCTATTTAAAAAAATAATAAAAGTACATGAGTATCCAATATAAAAAAATAATAAAAAGGCAACAAAATAAATCTAAGGGAAAAGGAAGGGGATTCATAATAAAAGACAGGTATGAATCATTAGGAAAAGGAAAAATAATACAACTAATAAATCAATGAGATTGCTCTTATAGAAAATATTTGTGAGTGGAAGATCCACTAGTTTAAATAATCTTGCAGAAAACAGACAAAAGGCTAAGTATACACAATACAATGGAATATTACTCAGCCATAAAAAGAAACGAAATTGAGTTATTTGTAGTGAGGTGGATGGACCTAGAGTCTGTCATACAGAGTGAAGTAAGTCAGAAAGAGAAAAACAAATACTGTATGCTAACCCATATATATGGAATCTAAGAAGAAGAAAAAAAAAGGCCATGAAGACCCAGGGGCAAGATGGGAATAAAAACGCAGACCTACTAGAGAATGGAATGGACTTGAGCATACGGGGAGGGGGACGGGTAAGCTGGGACAAAGTGAGAGAGTGGTAGTGTATATATGGACATATATACACTACCAAACGCAAAATAGATAGCTAGTGGGAAGCAGCCGCATAGCACAGGGAGATCAGCTCGGTGCTTTGTGACCAGCTAGAAGGGTGGGATAGGGAGCGTGGGAGGGAGGGAGACGCAAGAGGGAAGAGATATGGGGATATATGTATATGTATAACTGATTCACTTTGTTATAAAGCAGAAACTAACACAACATTGTAAAGCAAGTCAATACAAATGTTAATAAATAAATAAATATACAGTGAAAAAAAAAAGACACTAACAGATATTGACTATATTATCTACCTGTCTATCTAGATATTTGGCTCTCCAGGTTTTTTTCCTTTCTCTCCACCCCGCTTCTGTCCTTTTTTTTCTTCCAGACTGTGAGACATGGTACTGTTTTCCTTCACAATGTGATGTTACTTTTGATGGTAATGGCTTAAAACTAGTGTAACCATATAATTTATTATACAAACTGGAATGCTTTTAGGTGTGTAGAGAGTCACTACTCATAATTATAGCAGGAGTATGGATGAAAACAGGGACAAATGGTTCACCTACTACTATGTAAGGGCTAAACTGGCTCAAAGAAAGTTTTGTACTTTTCCACAGTAGAGCCAAAACAAATGCAATACTAGCCTTTCTGTTTTCCATTTAAGTAATTCTAAGTGTGACATTACTGTTTTAGATATCCTATATTAAGAATATTTTTTTCAAGTCAAAACATTTAAATGAACTTTTAAAAAGTTTCTTTTGTTTCTTAGGTTTTTTATTTGTTGTTTGGTTGGATTTTTACTAAAAGTATAAAAAAATGTTGCTTTCTATCCAAAACTACCTCTGAATGGAAGCATTGGGTTTAATCAGTTCTGAACTTGAACAGTCTCTTTGTTTCTCTGTACCACCAGAAAGAGTGGTGTGTTTACAAATATTGTTAATGTGCCTGAAAGTCTACCTTCAAAGTCTCTACAGAGGTTTAACTGTATATAAGCCAAGGGTCACCCTTAGGGTTCTGGGTTTAGTCCATTTTATAAAACTAAGACCGTAGTGTCCTCTGTATCCCTTTAGCGTCATCTGAATAAAGTTCTAACTAATATTCCCAAATGTTATGTTATCTTACAGGTGAAGGGCAACCACAGGTTTAAATGAAGACAAACTGTAACCATGCAGGCTGCTCTTGTGTTGGAAACATGACTTGTTCAAATTCGCTCAGTAAAGTTTTGCAGTTTTGTCCAAAGAAGTCTTGTGTGTCTTTTGTTCAATTTATTCCTAGGTATTTGATGCTATTGAAAATTGTACCTTTTTTTGGAAATTTTATATTTTGTTTAATCTGGTATATAGAGACCTAATTTTTGTGTATTCTTTTTTCTACCCAGCAACCTTGCTAAAATATGCTTATTAAGTCCTAAAGTTTATCTTTAGATCCTTTTCAGTGTTCAACATACATAATCATATCATCTTTGAATACTAATAAGTTTTGTTCCTGCCATTTTAAACATTATAGCTTTTATTTCCTTTTCTCATTTTAAAGCATTAGATAGACCCACCCAGGAAAATAATGTTGAACAGAACTGGTGATAGTGGACATCCTTGTTTTTCCCTGATGAGAAATGGAAAATTTTCAATATTTCACCATGGTGTTTACTGTGCTTTTCTTTTGGTAGATATACTTTATCATTCTATTCTGTTATTAGTTTGCTTAGACTATTCATCTTGATTACATGTTGAATTTCACCAAACACTTAAAGTGCACTTATTGAGATGATCATAAGATTTTCCCCTCTATTAATATGTTAATGGGTTGAATTAAATGGATAAGTTTCTATGTTTAAGCCAACTTTATATTCCTAAAATAAACACAGTTTGGTCATGAGTAATCTATGTGCTAATAATTTGTTTAGGATTGTGTGTGTCCTCATGAGTGACACTAGCCTATACTTTTATTTCATGTACGCTCTTTCTTTGACTTTGGTATCAAGGTTATGCTAGCTTCATACAATGAGCTGGGATGTAAAACCTCTTCTTCTATTCTCTAGAGCTTCAAGGCTGTGAGTAATGTAGGGCCAGGCTCTCCTGTGATCAGCTGTTTCTGAATTGCCTTTCTCTTTGAAGATAGGACTTTACTTAAAAGGTAGAGACAGAAGGGGCAGCTCCAGGTTGCCATCCCTTCAAACTTTGTGAGGTGCCCATCTTCCCTGCAAGATACCTCTAATGATGCTGTCACTCTGAAAGCTACCTGCTCCTGTTTCTATGCTGATACCAATCTCCTCTACACAGAAAGTTAAAAGTCACGGCTCTGTTAACTGGCCTAGATGATTTTGATCTGTCCTGTATGGTCACGAATGGCTGACCAACCCTGGAGCTATGTAAAATTATGACCGTAGCTTCATTTATTGAGTTCTTTTATCTAATAATGATAGGATTTACTATAAAAACTCACATTTACAGAGTATGTACTGTTAGCCATTTTTGTGTGCTAGATTCTGTACATGTATGACCTCATCAGATCCTCACAAAGGAAGTCAGAGTTTTCACAAAATTGAGAATCTCTGACTCCAGTAAAAAGCAGATTGGGGGTTCGAGTTCTGAGTTCAAAACCCTTGCTCTTTTCTCAGAGTAGAAGCTCCTGAAGTGTTGAGTACAGAACTGATGGTGTATATAATGACTTCAGTTATAATCTGATGTTTTTAACAGATTTAATATAAATTTAAAAAATATATAAAATTGTTTGACTTAAAAGGCTTTGTTCTTCTCTTGAAGGAAGGGTTTCCCAATATGTGAAACACAGACCACATACTGCAGATGAAGCGTTGCCCCAGATGGTATTCCAGACGAAATCATTGATATTAAAAACAAACATTTAAAAATAATAACATGCTTATCTTATAGTGCTACAGAAAAATATAACTAGAACACTAAACCTTTTGGGGACAGTTTGTGGAGAGACAGAGAAAAAAACTTACGCCACAAGCCTCATGGCAAAATGCCACAATATCCCCTGCAAACACACCTATCCTTCCAAGTTATTCAGAGGTGGGGAGGGAGCAGCCACAAATCTCTTATTTCCTCTGCAAAATCCTCCACTGGCTTGACAGTCACAGATCACACTCAGAAGCCCCCAACTGCCTGATTCCAGCCTTATACCCCTATTAATATATACGAGAGCAAGTTACATCTCTGAGCTCGCATTTTTATCTTAAAACACCCCAAAAAAACAGTTCTGAAGAAAAGACCCTGCTCAGAATCCATCCTGCTTAAGGAATAATAAATGCAATTATTTCTCCCTCTTAATACAGGTTTAAAGATACTTCCTGACCCAAAAGGACTGAAAATCTATGGTTCAAATAAAAAGACTAAACGTAGGGTATCCCAATTTGCTACAAAATATGTGAGAAGTCCCTAGGCTGTAGAGTTGGATGAAAGGATTAGAATGTAAGTAGAAGAGGGAAAGGGAGCAGGGCAACTGGCTGAGGCCAAACGACTTGGGTCCTACCTACTCTGTCTGCGTACAGGCCATGGCATGAAATAGCCATTGGTTTCGATCCTGCCTCTGACACGCACTGTGTGATGGTGGGAAAGGTATCTATATCCTTTGGGTCTGTTTCTTCATTTCTAAAATAGGAATTAAAATATTTACACTAAATGATTGCTGTGGTGAAATAAGTGAGGTAGCATATGGATACATATGGTGTTTGCCATGGGGGATATTACACTGGTGGGGCAGAGAAGACACATAAACAGAAGAGCAGTTGAAGTGCAAAGGAGGAACACAGGGAAGGAACCTAGAAGAAAAGTGATGAGTGGGGTGGCCGCAAAGCAGGAGGAAAACAAGGAGAGGAGACTCGTGAGGGTGAAAGAGGCCAACTGGACTTCCCACACCCACTGATCCCTGGGTTCACATACTTGATTCTGTTGATATAAGGCTGAGTGACATCTATGCCTTACACTTAAAACTAAAATAACCAGATTGGCAGTGTTGTGTTTATTCAAGAAGTATTTACTGAGAGCCTAGTCTCTTCCTTAGCCCCTTTGTGTATGGGAAGGCTTTAGCGAATTAGCCAATGCAGCCCCTGGGGGCTGATATGAGAAAGTAGCAGTGACCAAGTTTCATTATAAATATAAAAGTGGGCAATACACTGGTACTAGTTGATTCTGGCAAGAGTGTGGGGTAAAGGGCACAAGCTCCCTGTGCCAGAGATTCCCAAGATCACCCTCAGGCTTGATGATCTGCTAGAAGGACTCACAGGACTCAGAAGCTGTTATACTCCTGGTTTGGTTTATTACAGTGAAAGGATACAGATTAGAATCAGCAAAGGGAAAAGGTGTATGGGATGGAGGCCAGGAGAAACCAGGTGCAAGATTCCTTTCCCAGGGGTCCCTTCCCAGTAGAGTTGCATGGGGACATGCTTGTATATTCTCCTAGCAATGGTGTGGGACAATACATGTGAAATGTTGTCAACCAGGGACGGTCATCTGAACCTTGGTGTCCTTGTTTTTTTTGGGGAGTCAGTCACATAAGCATGCAGAGTTCATGTGACTGATCTCAGTTACTCAGACCATATCTCCCCAGAGCAAAACCAGACATTCATCATAAATCACATTGTTAGGATAAGCTTATTTGATCCTGCTGGTACAGCATGGCCCAAGGTCTCAAACATGCAGAAACTCTTATCAGGCAAAATATTCGAAGGGCTCAGAAGTTATCTTTCAGGAGCCATCCAAGGGCCAATCCCGGAGGCAGACTTTTCTTTGGTATGTGCAGGATTTGAGCAACCCAGGCCCACTGAGGTAACCCTTTCGTGCACATCCCCCTCTAAGAGAACAGAAGTTTGCAAAGAGATATTTCCTATGATCTCTTGTTTATAATGTATTATTTCCAATAACCAAATGCTGGTTTAATAATGGTGTAGGGAGGAAAAATATCTTTTTTCTCTACCCTTCGAAGTTCTTGGCTGGGGCTGCTGTAACAAAAGACAGATAACAAGAGAAAAGCATATTAATTTGTTTAATATAAGTTTTACAAGACCCGAAGAAGTGGTTAAACCTGAGCGTTTTATGCTAGATTTGATGAAGAGTGGGAAGTCCTGGAAAAATGTGATAAGATAAAAAAGAATGTGAGCCGAGTGTAATAAACTAGGGGAAACATCAAGGCCTGTCTGTTCAGATTCTTGTCAGTGTCCCTGTGTCTTTGGAGATAAGGATGCTCCTTTCCTCTGGGTAGAGGGAGGGCACCTCTCACATGAGGGTCTTATGACCTATTTCAGAGAAAGGTCAGAAAATCCTGCCTGTACCTGCTGCTTCTTAAATTCCTTCAGCTGGAAATATTCAACATGTCAAGGTGCCATATTTTGGGGTAGCGTGTCCTGAACTTCATCATCCTCTAAACTTGATTATCTAGTGTCATCATCACTCAGACAAAACCCCCCAATCAACCAAGCCAAACCGAACCAAACCAAACCCAAAACCAAAGACAAAAGAGTCTTGTCTGAGCCCCTGCTGGGAATCAAACTCCTTGCTCTGGGCTAGGCAGGCTCTGAGGACATAGGAGTGATTGATTCAGGCAGGATATAAGTTCTCAAAGAGCTCAGAGTTAATGAGTAGAGAACCATCCAGAAGATAATGATTGATAGAACAAGTATGATGAGAGCCATGGCAGGGGAGAGCCAGGGGGTGCTCAGAATACAGAGGAGAGCCCTGTAACCCAGGTGGTCAGGAATGGCTTCTCCCAGGGGGTGATGTGAGTGCTCTAGGTACTGCTTCACTATAAGTACATTTCAATCTCTCTGTTACTACCCTTTTTAAAAAAAAAATCCTCACTGCTCTGTTACCCTCATTTTATAGGTCAAGTAATGGAAGATAAGAGAAGATAAGTACCTTGTTCAAGGTCAAATCACTAGCCCCCAGTGCAGCTAGTTTTCAACCCAGGACTCTTAGAACCCCTATGTGCTTCTCATTATAACCATCTATTTGCTTTTAATATGGTCTTCTGTCTTAATTCACATTCACCATACATATGTTTCTTTGCTCTGCTTGTCCCATGAATTCTTTCTCTTTAATTCATCTGGAGTTTATTTATTTATTTATTTTTACAGCTTTAGTGCCAAACCACCAAAATATTTTTCAAACTGGCTGTAAAATTTTGCATTCTCACCAGCGGTGTATGAGGGTTGCTTCACATCCTCATTAACTCTTGGGATGGTCAGTCTTTTTAATTTTAGCCATTCTAAAAGGAGTGCGTGGCATCTCCTTGTGGTTTGAATTTGCATTTCAACATGTTGAGCCTATTTTCATGTGCTAATTTTTCATCCACATTTATTCTTGTCTGTTCACATTTCTTGTACATGTTTTATTGGGTTGTCTTTTTTTTTTGGCTGCATTGGTCTTCCTTGCTGTGTGCAGGCTTTCTCTAGTTGCGGTGAGCGGGGGCTACTCTTCGTTGCAGTGCGTGGGCTTCTCATTGCGGTGGCTTCTCTTGCTGCGGAGCATGGGCTCTAGGTGAGTGGGCTTCAGTAGTTGTAGCACGCGGGCTCAGTAGTTGCGGTACACGGGCTCCAGGGCACATGGGCTTCAGTAGTTGTGGCACATGGGCTCTAGAGCGCAGGCTCAGTAGTTGTGGGCACACGGGCTTAGTTGCTCTGCAGCATGTGGGATCTTCCTGAACCAGGGATCGAACCCATGTCCCCTGCCTTGGCAGGCGGATTCTTAACCACTGTGCCACCAGGGAAGTCCCTGGGTTGCCTTCTCTTTTTTTTTGGATCTACTATTTATTTTTATTTTTACTTGGTATTCTGAAATTTTACAGTAATATCCCTTTGTCTAAGTCGTTATTCATTTGTGTTGGATACACATGGCCTTCATTTCTAAGGCACATTCTTGCATTATTTCTTTGATACTTTTCTCTGCCTTTTCCTCTGTTCTCAGTATCTAAGTATCTGGAAAGTTTTAAAATCTAATTCTAGATCACCTTTATTAAGACTTAAAAAAATTGTTTCACTCCTTTTGTCTGTTTATGCAACTTTCTGGAAGATTTGCTCAACTTGTTTTTTCAAGCCTTCCATTGAATGTTTCATATTAGCTGCCTGATTTCCAGGAGGTTTTTTGGAAATCTATTTTTTTTCACTTCAATAAAAAATTTAAAAACACAAAAAACAAAAAAAATCTACTTTTTGGGAATTCCCTGGTGGTACAGCGGTTAGGACTCCACGCTTCCACTGCAGGGGGCATGGGTTCCATCCCTGGTTGGGGAACTAAGATCCTGCAAGCCTCACAGTGTGGCCAAAAAAAAATGTACTTTTCTACTTTTTCTTAATTAATGGGTGATTAAAATATAAACATACACTTAATCCAATTAAGGTCTCTTTATTGAGTTCTGAAACCAATATTACGGCAAATTCCTACAAAATCTTGGAAATTCATTTTTTTCCCTTCCCAATGGAAGAGTTTACAGAGCACTGAAGTTGTGTGTTGCCCATAGACTTACAAACCCTGGTGTCCCCTAGCCTTGACAATAACCTTTTGTAAAGGACAAAAGATGGCCCATGGGAGCAGAAATTCTTAGGTTGTATCAACTTTGGAGTGTTTTCAATGAGCTGAAAGCCAGGGAAAACTGGCTGATGTTTGCTCTTTCCCCCAAGTCACCTGATGACTGTCTTTGATTCAGAAATATAGGTGAAGAGGCACTCAAAGGATGACAGAAAATACAGGGAATGAGGGAATGTAGGGAGTTGTTTTTTGTTTTGTTTTTTTTCTTATGGAAGAAGATAAATCCCTGACATCTGGTCAGTTTAGACTCAAGTTTATGCATTAAAGGTGTTTGGAAATCTCTTTTTATTGCTCAGGCTTTGGATCACAGACCTTTGTCAGGAACTGTGTGGCTGGGTCAGAAGTCATGCTGAAGACTGGTGTCAGGCCCCCTCAGCCAGGGCTCCTTAGAGAAAAGATACTTATCTAGGCCCCAGGTAAGGCTTATAGTTGCACAAATTGGTCTATGTCATAGGGACAAAGGCCTCAGGATGACCAGAGACCACCAGATGTGTCTGCTGGGAATCATGAGGCTGAGAATCCGGTGATGAATTCCCCAAAGAGGCACCAGCCCCTCCAGGCTGCTCAGCTCAGGTCGGTCAGGGTCTTGGGCACCTGGAATTCCAGTACTTGCAGGACAAGCATTTGCAGCAGTTGCGGGTAAGCAGCCTCCCCCTCCTGCACGAAACATTCTGCTTTGGGGTCCTGGTAACAACCATTGCTTCATTCAAACAATTATTTTATTTACTTAAAAATTGCAGTTAAAGATACATAACACAAGTTTTACCTTTTAAACCATTTTTAAGTGTACAGTTCTGTGGCATTAAGTACATTTACATTTCTGTGAATGATCACTATCATCCATCTCCAAAACTCTTCATTTTGCAAAACTGAAACCCTGTACCCATTATACATGACCTCCCCATTTCCCCCTGTCTCTCTTTCACTCCTGATATTGGTAATTTGTCTCCTCTTTGATTTTTGTTTGTTTGTGTTTTTGGTCAGTCTGGCTAGAGTTTTATCAGTTTCATTGATCTTTCCAAGGAACTAGTTTTTAGTTTCATTGATTTTTTTTTTCCTCTTGTTGTTCTGTTTTCTTGATTTCTTTTCTGTGTTATTTCCTTCCTTCAGCTTGGCTTAAGTTTGTTTGTCTTTTTCTAATTTCATGAGGTGGAAGCTTAGATCATTGATAGGAGGACTTGATGGAGTTCAGGACAGGCTGCTCCCAAATATGGCACCTTGGCATATTGAAAACTTTAAGCTGAAGGAAGTGGAGAAAACAGCAGAAGCAGGGAGGTCACTCTGACCCTCCTGCCCTCTCCCCTGAAACAGTTCATATACCCTCATGTGAGAGGTGCCCTCCGTATACCCAGAGGAAAGGAGCATTCTTATCTCTGAAGACAAAGGAACCCTAATAAGAATCTGAACAAACAGGCCTTGCTAACTTTCCCCCAGTTTACTACACTTACCACATGCTCTCTGACCCTATCATATTTCTCTATGACTGTCTAGGCTTCATCAAACCTAGAATAAAACTACTCAGGTCTGTTTCCTCAGGTCTTCATTTCCTTATGAAGGTTCCTGTGTCATGTAAAATTTATATTAAATGAATTTGCTTACTTTTCTCCTGTTAATCTGTCTTTGTCATTTTACTTTTTTTCAGATGCAGCCAAGGACCCTAAGAGGGTCAAGGCTAATATAATAGCCTTCCCAGGACAGCACACAAGCAGTGACTGAGGGAGACAGGAGGGATGAAGGCCCAGCCAGCTCCACCCAACACAAGACACTCTGATGAGCATTACTTACTGCAGTGGATTGAATGTTTGTGTCCCCCCACCCATATTCATGTATTGAAAACCTAATCTCAATGTGATGGTATTTGGAAGTGAGCCTGTGGGAGGTAAATGGGTCATGAATGTGGAACCCTCAAGTGGAATTAGTGCTCTTGTAAAAGAGGCCAGACATCTAGCTTCCAGAACTGTGATGATGTGAGGTCTGTGAAATCATTCCAACTCATCTGTGGTACCTAGAATAGTTCCTGGCATATATAGTAGGTGCTCAAGAAATATATATATATATATATATATATATATATATATATATATATATATATATATATATATATATAACGAATATAGTTTATATCTAAGAATGGATGTATTGGGGATGGGCAAAGGAGTAATACAATAACTGAATTTTGTCCACTGGGGGAGAAGAATAGGGTCTAGATGGGCATGGGGTGTGGGGGAGTAGTCACTACAAGTTCTCTCTGTATATATTTTGTCAGCCTGGTAGACAACTATTGGTTGGCCAAAAAGTAAGATATTATGGAAAAACCAGAACGAACTTTTTTGCCAACCCAATACGTCCCTGAAATCCAGGGAGACACATCAGTATTTTTTAAAATTAATTAATTAATTAATTAATTAATTAATTTTTGGCTGCATTGGGTCTTCGTTGCTGCATGCAGGCTTTCTCTAGTTGCAGCAAGTGGGGGCTACTCTCGTTGCAGTGCGTGGGCTTCTCGTTGAGGTGGCTTCTCTTGTTGCAGAGCACGGGCTCTAGGCACACAGGCTTCAGTAGTTGTGGCATGCAGGCTCAGTAGTTGTGGCTCACAGGCTCTAGAGCGCAGGCTCAGTAGCTGTGGTGCACAGGCTTAGTTGCTCCGCAGCATGTGGGATGCTCCTGGCCCAGGGATCAAACCCGTGTCCCCTGCATTGGCAGGCGGATTCTTAACCACTGTGCCACCAGGGAAGTCCCGAGACACATCAGTTTTTAGCTGCTTCAGCCTAGACTCAGTCACCACTTCCTCTAATCAAATCCTTTTTCTTGCCAACTGCTCTATCATATTCTGCTCTTTCCATGGCCACCATTTCCCTTCCTCTCTTGCAATCTCACTACCTGGATGACTGCAATCCCACTAGGAGTAGAGCAGACTCAACATCAAAAGAGCTGTCTTATGAGGTAATGAGCTTCATGTCACAAGAGGTGCTTAAGCAGAGGATGGAGACCTACTATTAGGATTCTGTAGACACCATTCCTGTATGAGATTCCATCACATACTATATAAGCATGGTCAATTTACGTAACATCACTTAATTTCAATTTCCTCATCTGCATGCACACATACACTCCCTCAAACTTAATTCAGATAGTCCCTACTTCAAACAAATCCACAATAAGGAATTCTGGATTTCCAAGCCAATAACCTTTTAAAGGTACAGGAAGGATATATATTTTTAAAATAGTCAATAATAATCCAAATAATAACCCAAAGTATGAAACACACGAGTCCATACTGATAAAAATAAATGATTGAACAAACAAGTAAATAGAGGAGAAGGGAAAACATCTTTCATACAGAATGATTCCAAATAATATATGTATTCCCTTCCCCTAGGTGGTGGAGCTTAACACCCTCCCCCTTGAATATGCGCTGGACTTAATAACTCACTTCTAACCAGTATGTGTACAGAATAGAGATGTGTATAGAAATGGAAACGTAGTAACTTTCTGATGGAGAAATCTGGTAGACACTGACTTAGAAAGGTGATGAAAGTTCACACCACCAGTGATGTCATGAGGATGTCATGCCCTCCCGGATACCATGAGATGAGAAGGGCACTGCACCTCAGTGGTGTTCTTCCCCCAAACCAGTCACCCCCAGTCTAGTTATAAGGAAAACATCAGGCAAACCCAAATTGAGGGACATTCTACAAAAATACCTGTCCAGTACTCTTCAAAACTGTCAAGGTCATGAGAACCAAGGAGAATGACAAACTGACAGACCAGAGGGGACTAAGGGGACATGATAACTAAATACAAAATGGTAGCCTGGATTGAAGCCTGGAACAGAAAAGAACATAAGTGGAAAAACTGGTATAATACAAATAAATTCTGTAGTTTAGTTTACAGTAATGTAACAATGTTGGTTTCTTAATTTTGACACAAGGGCCACAGTTATGTAACATGCTAATATAAGGGGAAACGGTGAATTTTTGGTACTATCTTTGCAGCTTCTGTGTAAATCTAAAATTATTCTAAAATAAAGTTTATTAAAAAGAAACAAAAGGAATAGTCTCAAGATTCCTTTAACAAGATTTAAAGGATCTTAATTCAACCATCCATCCACGATTTTTGTAGAGAGAGGCACTAGAGCATAATGGTTAAGAATTGATTGAGGGCGCCCCGCGTGCGCGCGCGCGCTCGCGCCGCACAGATGGCGGCAGTTGGCTATGACGTCCGCTCGAGCTCTCCAGGCTCGGCGGCTCCCGGTTAAGCGCCCGCCGCGCCGCCCGCGCGCGCCGCCGCCCCGCCCCGCGCCGCCGCCCCGCCCCGCGCCGCCGCCGCGCCGCCGTCCCCGCCCCGCGCCGCGCGCCCGGGACCCCGCCGCGCCCCGATACGGGCGACGTCCTGCAGCAGATCATGGCCATCACCGACCGGAGCCTGGAGGAGGCGCGGGCCAGAAAGCATGCTCTGAATTGCCATGGGATGAAGCCTGCTCTCTTCAGTGTGCTCTGTGAGATCAAGGAAAAGACAGGTGAGCAGAGTAAAGCTCCGGAGAGAGAGGACTGCTAGCCAGTAACCCACAGCCAGGCTCCATGCTGCCCCTCCACACCCTGTCCTGGCTCAGGGAGGAAACCCTGCAGCCACAGGCCCCGGGCCGGCACTGTCCGTGCGTCTGCTGCTCTCACTGCATCCATGATGGCTCCTGGCCTCTGCCATCTGTCTCTCCCTGTGAGTGCAGGGTCTAGGACTCACCGTGTCCTAGGACTGCCCTGGTACCTGGCGCACAGTGTACACACCTTATATTTTTGTTGAATGAAGAACTGTTTCTAGTGACTGATACCGTTTAGGTGAAATCCTTTTTATCCTGTACACCTTACGGGAGTTCAGGAAGATTGAGTGTCTGGGGCCTGACTTAGAACACAAGGCTTATCATTCATATCATCCTGAAAAGAAAGCCACCCTGCATGTAAACCTAGCGTTGGCGGACGTTCCTGGAAGCACTACCCTATGAGTTCCAAGAATTGCCTTCCCATGCCTCCTCCGGCCTGTGGGAGGCACGCAGGTGCATCTTCCAGGGTTGATATGCAGGCACTCCACCTGTGTTCTTCTCTGCGGTGTCTGCCTGCAGCCGTCCCTGAAGGCCAAGGATACACTAGGAGTACACCCCCTTCCCGAATCCTTCCCTTGAAACAGCAGTCCTTCTTGGTATCTGGAGGAGCTATCCTGAGGAAAACACATAAACCCTTTTTGGAGAGCTTTGAATGTAGCTGGGAGGACCCGATACTGGCCTAGTCCCTTTCCTGAAAGCCTTGGGGCTGGGTGCATTACAGAACTCAGAACTGTGGGTTTTAGGTATGTGGTGTTGACAAGGGCTGAGGCAGAGCCTGCGTTCAGTGACTTTTAGCGTCAGAGCGGTAACAGTCACACACGCTGGTGTGGGTCAGGTTTGCCTCCAAATGAACTTGAGTGCCAACTTGCGTAAAAACCTTTGGATCTTAGATTGCAGATGGGTATCCCCTTGAAGAGCTGCCAGGCTCCCTGGGCACTTCATACCGAGGGGCTTGTTCTGTCTTCTCTGAGCCGCGACTGTCCCCTGTGCTGGCCTCAGGTGCACGTCTGTGCCTCACTTTGGTCAGTTCTGGGTTCGCTTTGTCTCTGAGGAACAAGAGGTCCCAGCTCCACCAACCTTGTTCTCAGGCCAAGGAGCCCTTGCTGTGCTGTGGGAGCCCAGGCAGCTGCTGTTGGGGGAGTGGATGTAAATAACTCATCACACCAGGGAACGCCCTCCTACTTCCTCACGCCTGTTCCTGGGCCTGGCCGGGAGTCAGGCATAAGTAATCCAGCAGATTTTTACCTCTGTTTCCCTTCCTCCTCAGCCACTCGGGTCTGTAGCAATTGCAACATCATGATAGGTAGCTTCAGCCTTCTGGTTAGGGCCAATGTGTGACTTCTTCCAGAATTTGGATCCCTTTTGTGATTGGCTGGACCAGGGGCCGAGACCCCTGTGCAGTATTTCATCGTGACCGTGCAGGGAGCAGATCTCCTAGAGCTGGGGGTGGGTGGTGGTGGTTATTTTTCAGGTTGCTTGGAGTGTCCTTTCTTGGCCGCACAGTCTCAGAGTGACTCGTGAATCGAGCCTCTGATTCTGATCAACCTATCATAGCTCCTCTGCAGCTATAGACTGTGGTCCGTCCCACAGGAGCGATTTACATTTGAAGTAATTAAACTCAAGTATAATTAAATAAGGCGCTTTTCAGCCACACTAGCCACATCTCAAGTGCTCAGTAGCCACATGTAGCTGGTGGCTCCCACATTAGACAGTGCAGATCTAGAACGTTCCATCATTGGAAAGTTCTATTGGACAGACAGGTGGATTAGTATAGAAAAATAGACAAATCAAGGATTATGAAAAAAAAATCTAATGTCCATGATGACTAGAGAAACAAAATGTAGTCCCTATGTACAATGGACTGTTGTTCAGCCATAAAAAGGAATGAAGTTGTATGGCACAAGCTACAATATGGATGAACCTTAAAAACTTTATGCTAACAACAAGGCCCTACTGTCAGGGAACTATATTCAATATCTTGTAATAACCTATAATGGAAAAGAATCTGAAAAAAGAATACATATATATATAACCGAACCACCTTGCTGTACACCTGAAACATTGCAAATCAGCTGTACTTCAATTAAAAAAAAAAAAACAACTTTATGCTGAGTGAAAGAAGCCAGACACAAAAGTCCACAATAGTGTGTGGCTCCATTTATGTGAAATGTCCAGAAGAGGTAGAAAGAGATCAGCAGTTACCAAGGGCTGGGGTGGGGGAATGGGGAGTGATTGCTAACGGGGACAGGGTCTCTTTTTGAGGTGGTGAAGAAGTTAGGTGGTGGTTGTACAACCTGGTGAATGAACTGAAAACCACTGAGTTATTCACTGGAAAGGGGTGAATTGTATGTCACATGAGTTATATCTCAAAGAAGCTGTTATAAACCCCCCCCCAAAAAAAGAAAGGATTGAATCCCAGCTCTGCTGCTTATCAGCTGTGTGACCATGAGTAAGTGACTTAACCTCTCTGTGCCTCAGTTTACTCATCTCTGAAATGAGGATAATAATAGCACTTACCTAATAGGTCAATATGAGGTTGGTATCTGTTAATGAGTTAATATTTTAAAGTGCTTAGCACAATGCCTAGCACTAGTAAATGCTATATAAATGTTTGTTAAATAAAATATAAAGTAATACTTACGAAAACTTCTGTATAGGCCCTACCAGTGCAGCAGCCCATCTTATACCTCAGTGCACACCCATTGGATTCATATAACATATCCAGAATATAATTTAGGGCTATTTATGAAACTAGTAACCTGTAAGATGGCATTCACAAATCCCCAAAAGGTGACCAGAGAAGCTGCTTTAGAATAACAGGCTGCCTTGGGGACTTCAGCTGCAGACTGGCAGCTAATGGTAGATGATGGTATGTCAGGAAGAAACCTACTAGACACTGGTGTGCCCAGGGAGGTATTTATATTCCTTACCCCACAGATTCACTTGGGTTGCTTTCTTCTCCTAATGTTCTCCCCACTCACTCTCTGATTAATTAAGACCTTCTTTTCTTTAACACCCAACTTAAATCCTACCTTAGCTCTGAGGCCTCCAGGGTAGTCTTTTCTCTGAACTCCAACAATGCTAGTTGGTTCCTTCATTTGACCTGGAGAATATGCTATCTTATGCATTCTTTTCTCTCCTCATTCAGATCGTAAGTACCTGAAGGGTAGGCACCGCCCTTGTGTCCCTCACAGGACAGCTTCCCCCTCCTTGGGAAGTCAGTCAATAATTAGTGTTCAAGACAGAACAGAAAGTCCACTCCTCCTTTCATTCCTCAAATACTTACTGAGCCCTGTGCTTGGGGCAGAGGACCTGGAGGATGAAAGAGTGGTCATTGTCCTCAGGAAGGCCACAATCTTGAATCAAAACTTTACACGTTAAATTCATAATACCATTAGCTTCTGGTGGGTGTTGGGAAAAATGGGTTGGGGGGCGGGGGAAGCAACAAAGGAGGCTTTGTTTAACCTTCTCAGTAATGTCCTTTTATACATAATTTAATTACCTGCAGAGAAAGAAAGTCTCCTGAGGGCATCAAACTGAGGCAAAGGTGGAGGAGAGAGGGCAATTCTGATAGGAGACAGAGAGGAATTTGGAGTGTGGGGAAAACAGAGGACAGGGCTTGGGAGAGAAGCAGGGGAGAGATAGGAAAATATGACCCTTCCCTTAGTCTCTCCGCGTCTTCAGTAGATTCTGTTCTCCGCCTCTAATTTTTTAAAAATAAAAGCCTTGATGCAACTGGATTGCTTGTGAGAACCAGAGAAAGCACAGGCAACACAAAATGAAAGTGCCCTCCCAGAGTTCAGCCACAGTAGTTTTGCGTGAATAACTACCATCTCTATATAGGTACCCAGACAGGGAACAAGGCACACGGTGCCAGCCTTCCTAAGGCTCCCAGTCTAGGGATGAGACAGATAATAAATAAGCAGAAAAGTAAATACATAATTTCAAATTGTGATAGCTAACAGGAAGAAGAAATATCAAGAGAAAGTAATGAGCAGAGGGCCTGCTTTAGACTTGGTATACAGAGAAGGCCTCTCTCAGCAGGCATTACCTCAGCTGAGACCTAAAGATTAAGCTGCCACCAGTACAGAGCCTGGGTGGGAGTTGGGGAGAGTGCTCCAGGTGAGGGGAGCAATGAGAGAGAGAAAGATTAAAAAGAAGAAGAAAGCATAAGGGGAAATATTAGTAGGAGATAGTACATCCCCTGAGGCTCAGGGTAAATGACCTGCTCAATATCACACAGCTAGTCAGCGACAAATGAGAGGATCGCTGAGCTCTATCCTGAGAGATAAAACTGAACAGAAGGCTTCTGGGGCTTCAAGGAAGCATCTAGCAAGAGACCTAGGGACAAAACAACAGGGACAGGGACCCGGAGTACTTTCTAAGATTCTGGAAATTTTGTCAATATTCCAGTTTTAGTGATTTTTGTTAACCCCTCTCTGTTTCCCTGAAGGGGCTGACAGCAAAACCTTTGAATGAAAATCATGAGTATCAGATTAGTAAAAGCTTCCCGGGTGCCAGGCCATGGCCCCTTGTCTCTGGGGGGCAGCAAAGAAGGGGGGACTGCAGGCCTGGATTCCACATCTCAGTCAATCCTGCGAAAGCTGAACCTCAAGACAAAGGGCAAAGGCTGACAGCTCCTGAAGGAGAGAAAAGCAAGCTGAATGCCTGTGTTTGTGGAAGAATCCAAAGCAGGAGGGCTAGATGGTTGGATACATGGTGGGGGATTGAAGGGATGGAGGGGGCTCAACAGTTTATCAGAAGACTCAGACAGAGGTTATCTTGCTGAAGGTCACATAGCAAAGCCAGGAGCAGAACCCAGGTCTGACACATTCCACAGCTTTTCTATTAAATCACTTCAGATGATTTCTCCCACAACTCCTCTTTAATGTTGCTGTTAGGTTGTTTTCAGAATGATTTTTTTTAAAAAAGTGTGTGTGGGTGAGAAGAGTGTGAGTGTGTGTTGAAGAGAGACCCGATTAGATGAACGTGCTTCTGCTCTTTTATTTGCACATTTCCTCTGTGTTTACCTATGACTTCGTGGGATTATTCGATAAATGCATTTCTTGCTGATGAGGCAACCTAATTCCAGAGAATTCGGGGAAATCCCTGAACCTGAAGAGAGGGGCCTGAAAAATATTGAGAATCCCCTTCTGACCAGACCGTTTGGACTCTTGGGACAGCTGAGCAAGGGCAGAGAGGAAGCGTCCAATGGTGTCCATGGGCAGCCATCCTGAGCTGTAGGCTGGGCCTTCATGATTGAGGTTCTATGGGAATATAAACCTGGAAGGAAAGTCAGACAGTGACAGAGGTAGAGACACCAGTCTTCCAGCGTCAGAGAAGGACGAGGCAGCTGAATGCTGAAAGAGCAAGAACAGGATGAGAGATCTGGGCAGCTTGTCATCTTTTCCTGATCCATTCTTTCACTGTGTGGATTCCTTCAACTGAAATTGCTATCGATTCCCAGCTTCTCAAACACAGTATAGATGTTAAGAGCAGAAACTCTGAAGTCTCCAGTATCCTTGGCAAATCTCTTAACTTCTCTGAACCTGGTTTTCCCCATGTGTAAAACAGGAATAATGATGGTACTCATCTCATAGGATTGCTAATGAGGTTAAGTGGTATGGAAAGCAATTGGAACTGAGCCTGGAACACAGTGGGCCACTAGTGCACAGTATATATTATTATTTCTTACATTGAATGGAAATGTCAGTGACTATTGAATGATCTATACCACTGTGTACTACTTTGAGGCCAAGTTACAGAACCACTGGCCTGGAAGGAATGCTAGAGATTATCTATTGCTCTTTTAAAATTTGAGACACGAGGAACCTAAGACCCAGGGGAGACAAGTGCATCTGAGGAAAAGGAAAAAGCTTGTGCAAAAGCAAAAGGTAGGAAAAGGAATGAAAACGGATTTAAAGTGGCTGTAAGCCAGACGAATGAGTGTGCGTATGCATGTGTTGGAGGGGTGGGGAGAAAGGAGGAAGACTGGAGGGTATATAAGGCTATAGAAGAAGCAAAGACAAGAATATGATGTGCTTTTGTGTCAAAGTCAGGAGTTTGGACTTTACCTAGACCAGTACTGTCTATTAAAAATATAATGTGAGTGGTGATCATTTTCAAATGTATAGAAATGCCAAATCACTATGTTGTGTACCAGGAACTAACACAGTGTTGTAGGTCAATTATATTTCAAAAACAAACAAGCAAACAAACTCAGAGAAAAAGAGATCAGATTTGTGGTTACCAGAGGAGGGAGGTGGGGGTAGGGTGAATTGGATGAAGGTGGTCAAATGTACGAACTTTCAGTTATAAGATGAGTAAGTACTAGGGATGTAATGTACAACATGGTAAAGATAATTCACACTGCTGTATGTTAAGAGAGTAAATCCTAAGAGTTCTCACCACAAGGGAAAATTTTTTCTTTTTCTTTTATTTTGCATCTATATGAGATGATGGGCGTTCACTAAACTTACCGTGGTAATCATTTCATGCTGTATGTAAGTCAAATCACTATGCTGTCACCTTAAACTTATACAGTGCTGTATGCCAATATATCTCAATAAAACTAGAAGGAAAAAAAATAATGTGAGCCACATATGCAGTTTTAAATTGTCTGTTAACCACATTAAAAAAAGAAAAAAGCAACAGACAATATCAACTTTAATATTATATTTTATTTAAGCAAATATATAAAAATATCATTTCAACATGTAATCAATATAAACAATTATTAATGACATATTTTAAATTCTTTTTTAGTACTGAATCATTGAAATCTGGCATGTATTTTACATTTATAGTGCATCTCAATTTGAACTAGCCACACTTCAAATGCTTAAGAGCCACATGTGACTAGTGGCTAGTGTATTTGTCAGTTCAGATCTAAGTGATGGGGAGCCACTGAAAGGTTTCAAGCTAGGGAGTGCCATGGTCTGACGTGCGCTTCAGAGCAAGAACTCTGGTGATGATGGGAAGGGTGGATCGCGACGGGGACGCCTCAGGATTGCTATGTATAATTGCGCAGGTTGTATGGTACAAGAAGCATGAAAGGGGGCTGAAATCTAGTCCACATTCCACTTATCGTGCCAAGTACTGGCCCAACACTGCCAGCTCAGAGGAAAGTGAGCCTTTCCTTAACTGGTTAGCCCAGAGGCAATGCCTGTTTCCTAACTTTCACAAAGATGCTATATGTGCTAGCAGTAGCCCTGGGGAATACCAGACCAGTGTTGGAGGTACAAACCTCATTCCACAACTCCAATGGATAAGAAGTATCACTGCTCTTTATAAATCAGAGTTAATTCCATTTTGAGCTCCCAATCCCATAAGTCCGGAGGGAAACTCAGCCTAAGTTATTCTCGGGATCCCTGACTCTGATTTGTGCCTAGGTTCTGGAAGTCTGTATGCACCAGCACATGGCAGTATGGCCCTCTAGTCATCAAGCCGTCTGCTCACACTGGTAAATGTTGACATACACATTGACCCCTGTGCAGGGCCCTTCAGGTCCGGCAGCACTGTGATGCTTTTGTGAAAAACTTTTGCTTCCGGTCCCAACTTCCTAGATTCCGTACCTCACCACTTCTCACTAGGGCCTTCCCCATACGCTGCCCAGGAGCCAGGCCAGGCTGTGCCACTCTGGAATCCACAGAGCTCTTTCTCTCCTTCCTTTATATTGGAGAAATCTCTTTTTTAATCTGGGAAAATCCTCTTCCCTTACTATTTTTTCCAAGATGTTTTTTCTTTACTGCAGGTTTTTTCCTCCCTCTGGGGCTCAAGGCTCTTGTGAACAAAAGCCAGCCAGTACTGTGGGAAATGTCAGTTTTCTGCCCTTCTACAAACCTCCTGGTGACCAAGAGGGCCAGAACCTGCTTAATGGAAGAAAATAAAAGGAGGAATATATGGGGTGAAAAAATATATATGTAAGCATATTAATCTCCTAAAATATTATCCAACTATAGAGCAACAGGAACTCTCGTACACCACTAGCGGAGGTATAAATTGGTACAACCTCTCTGGAAAATAATTTAGCAGTATCTGTTAAAGATGAACATATGCATGTCAGAAATATAATCTATAGGTATACATCAAGTACAAATGAGTGCTTATGGCCACCAAAAGACATGTATAAGAGTATTCGTAGCAGCACTATTCTTAATAGGCCCAAACTGGAAATAACCCAAATATCCATCAACCATAAAATGTATGATTTAACATACAATGGAATATTATACAGCAGTGAGAATAAAACAACACACAACAACATGATTGATTCTCACAAACATAATGCTGAGCTAAGGAAATTAGGCACAAGAAAATCATACAGTATGATTCTATTTACACATAAAGTTTTTAAAATGGCAGAGCCTAGCTGTGGTGTTGAGAGCCAGTATAGCGGTCACCTACAGGGAGAAGGGAAGGGGTAGTATTTGAGAAGAAGCACGAAAGAGGGCCTTTTGGATGCTGGTAATGTTCTGTTTCTTGACCAGGGTAAGTTCAGCTTGTGGTAATTTATCAATAATATATTGGGCTTAAGACATGGAAGCAACCTAAATGTCCATCAACAGATGAATGGATAAAGATGTGGTACATATATACAATGGAATGTTACTCAGCCATAAAAAAGAATGAAATAATGCCATTTGCAGCAACATTGGTGGACCTAGAGATTATCATATATTAAGTGAAGTAAGTCAGACAGAGAAGACAAATATCATATGATATCACTTATATGTGGAATCTAAAAAAAAAATGATACAAATGAACTTAGTTACAAAACAGAAATAGATTCACAGGCATAGAAAACAAACTTATGGTTACCAAAGGGTATAGCAGGGAGGGGGAGAGATAAATCAGGAGTTTGAGATTAACATATACACACTACTATATATAAAATAGTTAAACAATAAAGACCTACTATATAGCATAGGGAACTATAGTCAATATCTTGTAATAAACTATAATGGAAAAGAACCTGAAAAAGAATATATATATATATATATTTATAACTTTGCTGTACACTCGAAACGAACACAACATTGTAAATTAACTATACTTCCCATAAAAATGCATAAAAATAATATATGGGGCTTATAATTTTGTGTTTTTGTGTATATAGCCAATACAAAGTAGAAAGTTGAATAAAAAAATAAAAATATCAGCCTGTCACACCAATTAGCTGACTGTAGCAATAATCCAGGTGGTAAAGAATAAAGACCTGAGTAACTTAAGATCGTGGAAATAAGGAGGGAGAAGCAAGGATCAATGAATGATTGGATGTGGACAGTATAGAGGGGGAGGGGTCAAAGACAATGCCTGGGATTTGGGCTTGGACAACTGGGCAAATGATGGTGTGATGGTTGAGATAGGGATCATTGGAAGAGGTAAGACTAGGTGAATGAATGGGTAATGAAATCCGGTTGGCACATGATGAGCTCATAGTGTCTATGGGACATTTATGTGGAGAGGCAGTGTGGCATGGGGTTTAAAAGTGAGGGTTGATTTTTGATTCTGGATATGATCGAGCAAACACACACCTCTCTTTATCAACTACGGAACTTGACTCTAAAACTTGTACAGAAAGCATGAGCAACTCTTTAAGAACTCGGCATATATCAGCAGACAAATCAGAGAACACTAGAAATAAAAGTAACACCGAACTGGTGGTAAGTTTACCACTTTTGTTCCTCCAGCATCTCCCACCACAAACTCAACACATTCTGAAAACTGCAAGTGAGCAGAGTGGTACGAAAGGAGATCCAGGAGGAAGCCTCTAGTTCTGGATGGAGGAGCAGCAAAGGGAAGTCCTAAGCCCCAGATAGAGTGCAGAGCATACACGGGTGCTTTCTTCTCCCTCCTCTTTTTTCTGTTCCCTCACGCCCCGGTCACCAGGTAGTCCCACGGCCGGGTATGGGAAATGGCAGAAGCCAAAAACTCTGAAGGAGAAGACCCTTCCTCTCTCTTCAATGCGCCTGAAGCTCTAAGAGGGAGAGGCCCAAACCCGGGGCTTTCTTTTTGTCTCTGTCACCCCCTTCCTTGTCCCCTCCCACTTGTCCCCTCCCAGTCCCAGCGCAATCCTGGACATGGGTTCTTTCTAGCCCAGAGAACCAAACATGGAAGCCTGGGGAACGAGGAAGTACTGGAAAGATAACGAAGTATGAGGAGCTCAGGAAAGCCGCCCGATAGAGCTGTTTCCTCTTGACCCCTGGGCGCATTAAACTGCTCCTAATTAGCATAACGCAGATGGAAAACTGAACTAACGGTTCTTCGTCAGGACCCAACTGACTACTGGTTGGCGAATGCATAGGAAAGACCTGCTTAACGGTGCACAATTTAAAAGACCCTGACATTGGCAACACAGCCTCCAGAAGGAACAAAACAAAAAATGACAACATTCTTCATAGGAGAGGGTGAGGGGTGACTATAAAGGGATAGCGCCAGGGCGGTTTTGGGGCATGATGGAACTGTTCTGTATCCTAGAACTGAAAATCAAACGAAGAAAAAGTCAATTTTATTGAATAATAGTTTTAAAAATAAAATGAAAAAAAAAAAGTGAAGGCTCTAGAGACAGGACTGCCTGGATTCAAATTCTGGGACCCTACTTACTGGCTGTGTGACCCTGAACAAGTTACCGCCCCGCTGGGCTTCAGTTCCCTCATCCATTAAATAGGGACAATCACTCCTAATTTAATAAATTAGGAGTTTGGGATTAACAGATCCACACCACTATATATAAAGTAGATAAACAACAGATTTACTGTACAGCACGGGGAACTATATTCAATATCTTGTAATAACCTATAACAGAAAAGGATCTGCGGGAATTCCCTGGTGGTTCAGTGGTTAGGACTCCACTCTTTCACTGCAGAGGGCCTGGGTTCAATCCCTGGTCAGGGAAAAAAGGATCTGATATATCTATCTATCTATATAGATAGATAGATATATATATCTATATATCTATATATATCTGAATCACTTTGCTGTACACCTGAAACTAACACAATATTGTAAATCAACTATACTTCATTTTAAAAATTTAAAAAAATAAGGACAATCACAGTTCTTGCCTCCTAGAGAGATTGTGGTGGTAAAGGTTCAATGAGGTAATACATATAATGTGTTTAGAACAGTGCCTGACACAGAGTATATGTTCAATAAATGACATGACAGATCATCATAAGGGCTTGGGGCACAGGAGACAGGTGAGAGGACTGAAGAAATCACCAGGTGAATCACTGCTGGGTGTATTTCAGTATTTGTAACCCTGGGAAGAATAGGTGCTGTGACCTTTTACTTTTAAGCCACCCAATCTGCCCAGCCACCACACTTCTTCACTTCCCTCCTGACCTCCTTTCAGTTTTCACACAGTTCCTGAGTCTCTATTTTTGGCCCTAGGCCTGCCCTTCAGTTCATTGACTGGTTATGATCTCTCCAAACTAAAGTATTCTCTAAGTTGTTCTCTACCTTGGCTGTAGATCAGAATCTCTCAGACATTCTTCAGAACTATTGGCCTGGACTAGAAAAATGTCAGTGTCATAAAAGACCAGCAAAAAGGCCGGGGAACTGTTCTAGATGACAGGAGACTAAAGGATAACTCCATGCAATAAGTGGCTTTTGGATGGGATGGAGGGGAATGTCTACAGAAGTCATTATTGGGATATGTAAGGAAAATGAGTATGAATTATATGTGGAAGAATGTCCTTGATCCTAGGAGATACACACTGAGGTACTTGAATATCCTGTTGTCTGCGGCTAACTTTCAAATGGTTCAGCAAAATAATAATTATTATGTTATAGAATAATAATTATACTTTCACCATTTTTTAAAAATACATAAACATATATCCCCACATGTTTCACCATTTTAGTCAGTTGTGTGCTAGATAGATAGATAAAGCAAGATTGCAAAATATTAATAGTTGGTGAAACTGGATAAAGGGTATATGGGTACTCATTGTGCTAATCTTATAACTTTCTGTAGGTTTTAATTATTTTCAAAATAAAAAGGAGTGATAGACCGTCTCTTGAAGATTTTTCAAAATACACATGCCTGTGTTGCTCCCTCAAACTAACGAACGAAGACCTTCCCTGGGCAGGACCTAGGGATCTGCATTTTAAAAGTTCTGGGCCACCCCCCTCCCCAGTAAAGAAGCACCACTGTGGAACTTCATCTCAGACCCAGCTCTACCTCCTCTGGTTCTTGGTTTCCTTCAGGACCCAAACCTCGGCACTAGTTCTCTTTGGCAATGTTGCAGTTAGGCCTTCCTTTGTAAAGCAGGTGCAGCTAGGGAGTGGGAGTGGTGAGAAGATGAGGTGAGGGTGAATCTGGGGGTACTCCAACATTTATCAGAAGGGCAGAGAAAGAGGATTCCATGAGGGACTGAGAAGGAAGGGCCAGGGAAGTAGGATGGAAACCCCAAGAGTATACTCAAAGGCAGATAAAGATATATGACAAATCATTCTAGGTGTGCCTGGTCTAGAAGCTGCATCACGATGAGAAGTAAGTTGCTATATCAGTTCAGAAGTGGGCCCTTCGTTGCCAGAGGAGATTTCCCTGGCAAGCCCCCTCTTCCCTCCAGCAGACAGTCTGTGCCACAGGGCTGGCTGACAGGCACCTGAAATCTCAGACAGGAGAAACCTCTTTTTCAAAAGCAAGGTTTCTGGGAGACAGATGCTATCAAACCCCCAGAGGAAGGTTAGCAGGTCAGGCTGTTTGACTTTGCTTCTGCCTCCTGCCGGGTTCTGGAAAAGGATTTATATTTCCTGGGAGGTGTTGTGTGAAACCCCTTCAGGGTCAGAAAAAATACACCCATTTGTCATTTGGGGTTTGGGGGGAGCATGGAATCTGGAGTCGACTGTTCTTAGCATCTGGTGAGTGAGAGTGTGAAACACAGGCGGTGAGACAAAGTGCAGCCATAGGGAAGGCAAGAGGAAACCTACCACTCTCCCCTTTACCAATTGGCTCCATCACAGCTGGGGTTTTCCTGACAGTCATCCTTTACCTCCCCCACCTGCCCTCCAAGAGATGTGCTGGCCCTAATGTGGATAAATCCTTTTACCTGTCAGTAAAGTCCAGTGAGGTTGGCATTTTAAAAATGAAAAATGAAAGGGAGGAAAAAACCAGCAATAAACAAAGGAAGTAAATAACAGTTGAGCAGCACTCCCTCCAATCTATCCGTCTCACAGCAGATCGAGTGAACATTCCAGAACGTAAATCTCACCCTGAAACTGCCGGGCTTCCAACCTTTCAAATGGTTTTTCATTGACCTTAGAAGTGAGTCCAAAATTTTAAACATGATATACAAGGCCCTTTGCAATCGGATGCCAGCTGACTTCTCTAGCTTTGTCGCCCATCACCTCCCCTTCACACACTCTGCATTCCAGCTACATATGTCTCCCCACTTCCTAAGCAAGCCACGCTTTATTCATCTCTGAACTTTTGCACATGTATGGCCACCCACCAGCCACTTAAATCAAGCACAGTAGTTAAGAGTACAGACTCCAGAATCAGGCTGCTTGGGCTTAATCCCAGTTGTGGGCAAATTTCTGACCTTTTTTGCTTTCATTTTTTTCAGTTGCAAAGTGGGGCTACCAAGAGGGGTGCTGTGAGGATCAGATGAGAGACATGGCACAGAATCAGCACACAATCCACGTTAGCTGTTGCTCAACAAACATCGGTTGGCTGGCTGCCCAGTAGGTGGGAGGCCTTTCGCATCCATCCATCCAAATAAATAAATAAATAAATATTTATTTATTTATTTAACATCTTTATTGGAGTATAATTGCTTTACAATGGTGTGTTAATTTCTGCTGTATAACAAAGTGAATCAGCTATATGTATTCATATATCCCCCATATCTCCTCCCTCTTGTGCCTCCCTCCCACCCTCCCTATCCCACCCCTCTAGGTGGTCACAAAACACCTAGCTGATCTCCCTGTTCTATGAGGCTGCTTCCCACTAGCTATCTATTTTGCATTTGGTAGTGTATATATGTCCATGCCACTCTCTCACTTCGTCCCAGCTTACACTTCCCCCTCCCCGTGTCCTTAAGTCCATTCTCTACATCTGTGTCTTTATTCCTGTCCTGCCCCTAGGTTCATCAGAACTATTTTTTTTTTTTAGATTCCATAGATACGTCGCATCCATTTATTACATGCTACTTCCAGTCTAGAGGAAAGGCAGACATGTAAACAGGACGTTATAATACAGCGTGATCAAAGTGAGGATGGAGCTGTGTGAGCCAGAAGGAGCAACTTGTGGGTTCCCTCCCTTCCACCCTTTCCTCAGCTGGATTCACCTCAGATGACACCTCAAATTCAGTTTTCAGCCAGGCCCTGAGGCTTGAGAAAGATAGGAGAAAGTAAAGAATTTCCAACCTAGGGCTGGCATTCAGACTTTAGGCACCAGTACAACCCTACTGGCTGTTAAAATATTGAAATAACTTTCATACTCATTGACAAAGGCCCTAAGCACCCCAAGTGTTCCATAATGCCTCCTTCCCCTCTGCCTCGTGCAGCCTGGCTCTGGGGAACACTGAATGGACACCATCAGGGACCACCCTTATTCCCCCCAGGGCACATGCCTGCCAGCTTGTCTGGAGGTTTTTTTCACTCTGGTTCCCCTCCCCCCTGACCCCCAGGACCCACCCTCCATCAGTCGTGGCCCTGGGGACTGTGAGCAAATGTGAATTACCAGTTTGTCCCCTGAGGATGCATTCTGAGAATCACCTCTACTTGAACTCGGGGATACTCCCTGTTCCATGAGTCCCAGGAGCTGTGTCTGCTTGTTTGTTGAGATGACTGCTGCTTTGGGGGTAGCTTTTGGCCTTCTTCTGGGCCCTGGCCTACGCCTGCAGTACCCTTTGGAAATCTCTGCTTTTCCACCAGCCTGGATTCCTTCCAGCCAACCATCCATCCCACTGCAGAGGTTCCTGTCGCCTCCTAGATGTGTCTACTCCATTCTGCACTACACCAGGACTTATCCTGACAAGTGACTTTATGGACAAGGCCCCAGTATTCTATGAAGCAGTACAGAGTGGGAGCTTTGGAGCCAGGATTATCTGGGTTTGAATACCAACTCTACCACTTCTAACTGTGCAAGTTCCTCAGCTTCTCTGGGCCTCAGTTGCTTCATCTGCAAAGTGGGACAATAGGAGTACCTACCTCATAGAGTTGTTGGGAGGATTAAAGGGCAAAATAGTGGAAAGCACTTAGATGAATGTCTGGCATATAGTAAAAGCTCAGTAAATGTTAGAGATTTATTATTATTATTTTGCATTGAAGCTTTAATGGGCACATTTAGGTATATTTTTAAACATTTTCACCTTGCTTGTTGCCTCTTTGCACAACACCTCCAGAGAGGTAGATATTGAAAGATATTGATTAGCATCCTGATTTTTGAGGTGAGGAAACATACTTGGCTACTATATCAAGTGATGAAGTGATATTAAGTGGCCATGGTTAAAGACAAATTTTCTGATTCCCCATTTAATGTTATTTGTCCCCGTCAGGGAACACTGAAATAGGTGGATAGTTATTCATTCAATAAATATTTATTGAATGGCTACCATGTACCAGGCACAGTGCTGGGCACTGAGGATTCAGGCAGGTCCCTGTGCTCCTGGAGTTACCATTCTAGAGGGAAGAGACGGTCAATAGGCAAGTAAATTATGATAAAGAGGATGTATCAGTTAGTGTGATGAAAATAGAGCAGGGTCATGTAATAAAGAGTAAGTGTGGCAGATAGGGTGATGAAGGAAGTTTTTTCTGAGGAGACTTTTATGACAGGAAGGGGGGTGAGCTGAAAACCTTTTCCCCTTGGATACGTAGCTGGGATCTGGGAGGGAAGTTCTCATAAAGAAGGAGCTCCCAAGGGCCTGCTCTGGGCCACCACAAACAAGTGGAAGGGGCAGGAGGGAGGGCTGCAAGTTAAAGGTGGCCGAGAGCCTGAAGTCAGAAAGACTTGCTGAATTGGAGACTTTCCGGAAAGAGGCAGAGGAGCAAAGAAACTTGTGAACAGTGGAAGGGGATTTTTTTTTCCCTACAGGTATTAAGTTTAAATACATTTAAAAGTAAACTTTATTGATCTAATTTAGATAGAATAATGTTAACTAATTTTAAGTGTACAGTTTGATCAGTCTTGAGAAATGTATACACCTATGTTAAATGTATACATATCCCCTATCAAGATACATAGTTCACATTTCCACAACTCTAAAATGTTCCCTTCATGACCCTTTGGAATCAATTCTGGTCAGCTATTTTGTAGAATGTCCCTCAATTTAGGTTTGTCTGGTAGTTTCTCATGATTAGACTGGGATTATGGGTTTTTGGCAAGAATGCCCTTCTGTTGACATTATATCAGGAGGTACATGATACCAATGTGTCTTTACTGATGGTGTTAACCTTGATCACATAATTAAGGTGTTACTGGTGGGCTCATCCATTGTAAAGTTACTCTTTCCCCTTGGTAAGTAATTAGTATCTTGGGGGAGATACTTTGAGACTACCCCATAAAGATTTAAATTGGCTTTATATGAAACCTATATGTTGAATTAGAAAGTGTTTTATTTTACTTAGTTTTACTAGTTAGGAGCATGGTCTATTTTTCTATTTACCTGTTTTTCTTTTTCTCATTCATGTATTATAGTTGTTTAATAAACACGGATTCTGAATTAATGGGAAGACAGTGTGATAGAATGGAAAAAGCATACTGTTTGGCATGAGGCAAACCTGGATTTGAATCCCAACTCTCCCACTTACTGAGGTATAACTTTTAAAAAAGGCCTTTAAACCTGACCCTCTAATTTCACAGCTGTAAAAAGCAGCTAATAACAAACCACCTCACAAGGTTTTTTAAAAGAACTAAAGCACCTGGTAGTGTCTGGCACTCAGTAAGTTCTCTGTAAATGTCATTCCTTGCCTTCCTTAATACCTAGGTGTTTAATATTATTGTCACTGTGGTAATTAGACTCTCCTCTTTCTGGCTGGGTGGCTCTAGGATACAGAAATTCAATCAATTCTTCCAGATTTTTTCATGTTCTGATACCACAGAGACCTTAGTGCAGTGGAACTGCTGGACTTTTTACATGTCTCTGAGTCAGTGAGGAGAAAGCAGCTGCAATTGTTTTATAGTTGATGGCAAATTCTTACAGCTCACAAGTAAATTCTATCCTATACCTTTGCAAAGCTCATTCACTACCTCTCATATTTGGGGATTTGATTTTCATGGATGTACAAATATATCATTTGCAAAGGTGGCATTTTTTATTTTTACTACTCCTATATTTCTACTTTTTACTTTTTTCTTCCATTATTAGAACTGTTGTAAAGTAGAATTTTAACCGGGGCAACCTTGTGTGGTTCCTGTCTTCAACCAGAATTAATCTGAGCTTTCTTTGGAAAGATATACTCTTAAGTTAAGCAAGAGAGAGAACACTGCAGTACCCCTCTCCTCACCCCTGATTGTTTTTTTAAGGTTTAAGTGAAACTTTGCTTTCTCTGTCTTTTGTTTCCTTGCTCCAAATTTTATTTCCCCTTTCCTAAACTTGTTTGATTTGTTATTTGTTCCCTCCCGAAGTTCTCTAGGCAGGGATTTAATTCATTGTTGCGTTTTTGTACTGATGAAGGCTTTCAGGGCAATACATTCTCTAAGTACTGCCTTGGCAATCTCCCATAAAGTGGTCCTCCCATAAAAATGTCTTACCAATTTTTCCTTTTACCTCATGCTCCATTATGTTTTGGCCTGGCAGTATTACTAATCCTCTGTATCACAATATTTGACATTTTGATACTCTGCATTAATTTTGATTTCTTAAATGGTACATTAAAGCTATTGATTTGGGGAGTTTGGGATTAGCAGATGCAAACTATTATAGATATAGGATGAATAAACAACAAGGTCCTATTGTACAGCACAGGGAACTATATTCATTATCCTGTGATAAACCATAATGGAAAAGAATATGAAAAAAGTATATATGTATAACAGAGTCACTTTGATGTACAGCAAAAATTAACACAACATCTAACACAATCAACTATACTTCAATTAAAAAAAAAACTATTGATTTTGATTACCAAGTTTTTTTCTGCTGCCCCCTTAAATTTTGCCCCTGAGGAAACTGTCTCTCTTGCCTCACCTCAGCCTAGGCCTGGCCCTGTGGTAACCTCCCAGATGAGTTTTGCTCACAACTTTCTTGTGAAATGGAGGCCTGATGCTCAGAAAGACTAAAATTGTCAGCGATATCAAACCAGTGACACTGCCTGCCAGGAGATAATCCTGTTTTCCTTCTCCTTCTGCTCCTGTCGTCCCTTTCCTACTGTATGTGGGGCTTTCAGCTCGGCAGAAGCCCTTGTCCATTCCTAGCTGCTGGCAGTGAGCATGGCCACATTGCTAATAGGATGCCTGGGATCACTTCCCCATTTAGAGGGGTGAAAGGTCAGGGTCTCACCCTCCAGGAATAAACCCCAAGGACTGTTGAGCTCCTCCAGACCCTTGTCAGGGCCCTGTCTGGCCCAAAGCATTCCTTTCTCTGCTGGAGTCTGTCAGTTAGCTCTGGCAAAAATCAAGTTTCCTCACCCTGATCTTACCTCATCCACACAAGTTTCCCTGAGAAATTATGGAAGAGAAAACTCTTAGAATCCTCAAATGTCAGAGCTGGAAGGGCCCTTAGAGACCATTTTGCCCCAATGGCCCTCATTTAACAGAACATATAACTTCCTTTGCTCTATTTCCACGTTCCAAAGAATCCCCAAGGCCACCTCATAATAAAAATCAGGAGTAAGTCAAGAGCCGAGTTAATCAAGGAAGTAAACTACTATGGGACCCCAGCTGTGCTCAGGGAGTCTCCTGAGTCATCAGAAATGCAGACCTGGTCCCGGGATTTGTTTATTAAGGATTTTCTTCAAGGACAAAGAGAAGGTTCTGTGGCGGCTTAACTCCAAAGCTTTTCATGCGGTCGGGGTGCGACTAGAAAAGGTTTGATTAGCTTTATCAGGGCTGGGGAGTTTTAAAATCCTGGCTTTGAAGGAGCCTACCTTTACTTCTATCTGACTGGTCCAGGCATTGTGGAGAAGTTGTCAAAGTTTGTCTCTATGCTTCTTACCTCCCCCAAAATGTGCCTTTCTGGGTCCCACACTCAGAGAATCTTGCTTTCAGTTTGGAAATATATCAAGGGCACTTGCAACTGTGTTAGGATGGGCTTTGAGAGGTACAACTTCAATCCCACATCTAATTTGTAACAAGATTCTCCTTGCAAAGCATCATTACATCTATTCCTCTAGTTTAACCTCTAAACAGGGAGGGTAATTTTTGTCTACATTTTACAGATAAAGGAAAAAGGCTCAGAGTCTACCTAGGTGACTCTAAGGCCATGCAACTAGTAAGAGGCCAAAGCTTTAACTTTTGAGTCGAGAAGGAAGCCACACATCCTGTGCTTGTTCTACTGAGCCACAAGCACCTCAAAGGTGCCAAGGTATGCCACAGCAAACTAGCTAACAGAGGACCACAGGGCTGAAACCACTGTCTTGATCTGATTTGTAATGAATTATAGCATTGTGATAGACTTCTGAAAAGCATATAACAAATCTAGGAATTCAGTGCTAGTCTCAAAGGAGACATTGGGATTCACATAAGGTGGCTGTGAAGAATTTACCATTCTGTAGCTCTGTTCTCTGCAAATTTTTCTCTCAGACTGCTGGAAAACAAGGAAATCTCATCAATTGAAGGAAATGACCTATAAGGAAGCTTTATTATGTGTGGGGGAGGATCAGATCCCATTGTAGTTTTTGGATAGTGTTTAGCCATGTGCAGTGAACACTGGGAGTGTATGTGTGTCCGTGGGTAATATACTTTCTTCGGTTTGTTTTTAAT